>NC_138772.1:206712718-206870218 GCF_965119305.1 Pelophylax lessonae | reverse complement strand
CAGCTTCAACTCTTCAACCTCTTGGGAATGTTTGACCATTCTTCCAGAAGCACATTTGTGAGGTCAGGCACTAAAGTTGGGGAAATGGCCTGGCTTGCAGTCTGCACTCTAATTCATCCCAAAGGTGTTCTATCGGGTTGAGGTCAGGACTTTGTGCAGGCCAGTGAAGTTCCTCCACCCCAAACTCGCTCAGCCATGTCTTTATGGACTTTGCATTGGGCACTGGTCCAAATCATTTGGTGGAGGAGGGATTATGGTGTGGACTTGTTTTTCAGGGGTTGGGCTTTTCCCCTTAGTTCCAGTAAAGGGAACTCTTAAGTTATCAGCATACCAAGACATTTTGGACAATTACATGCTCCCAACTTTGTGGTCCCTTCCTGTTCCAACATGACTGTGCACCAGTACACAAAGCTAGGGCCATAAAGACATGGATGATCATGTTTGGGGTGGAGGAACTTGACTGGCCTGCACAGAGTCCTGACCTCATCCCGACAGAACATCTTTGGGATGAATTAGTGCGCAGACACAGTGCCAGGCCTTCTCTCCAACATCAGTGCCTGACCTCATAACTCCTGGTAGAATGGTCAAATGTTTCCATTGACACTCCTAAACCTTGTGAATAGCCTTCCCAGAAAAGTTAAAGCTGCAAAGGGTGGGCCAACTCAATACTGAACCCTATGGACTAAGGTTGAGATGCCTTTGAAGTTCATGTGCATGTAAAGGCAGGCCAATACGTTTGGTAATATAGTGTATATCTGTAGTCTGCGTATTACAATTAAGCATTTATTACATGACAAAGGATTCTCAAAGCACGAAAAAACATCTAAAGTGATAGAGCAGCAAAAGAAGCATGCTACTAACAAGCTAAACAGGGTTATTCACTATAGATGAAATCTGTCTAAACAATTTTGTTTTGCATAACAAACCTGACCTACAGATTTGGATATGGACTACTATAAGGTAGTCCATTGATGGTGAGAATTTCTGTCTTGCAACCGTGGGTTTCTGGAAAGAAATATGCATGACTCTCCCATCAACACAGACAGTGGTGACAGGGGAATCCCTCTTGCCAAGCAATTGTCTGCTCCTGGTGGGGGGTGAGGGCAGGCTGAAGAAGCCGTCCCTGCCAGAAGAAGACAGTAATTATTGTTAGCAGCTATAGCAGCCGCTAGTAATAATTGCAAGTGAATCCGGCAGGCTGGTTGTATCAAAGTTAATTGATCAATCAACTTGGTATATTCAGCTCGCCTACACATGGTTCAAATCCTGGCTGGTTCCTGCTGAACTGGCCAATATTCAAGCTGTCTATGGCAGGCCTTAATTGGACTCTGATTATGATTATCTACAGTCAATCATGATTTACTGATTGGTAGCAGCACAGCCATCTTTGGAATGTGCTTAACCAAATCCTTTTTTTATTAGGATCCAGGGAATGGAAATTAAGAATAGGTAATGCAAAGAATGGAGTAGAACAAAGGAAAATCAAAGGGGGGTAGACAATTAACATAAGAATGTAGGTACAAATATTTTAGCAAGAAACTCCAATTTTAACTGTATTGTTTTACTATAAATTTTGTTACAGAATAATATGAGTAATCTGCATTATTAGCATGTATGTCTTTAAAAGAGGAATTTAGTGTTAAAGGACACTTTTGCTGGCCCATGCCAGATAGCAAACCCTGATTTTTCCAATGCAGCATCAGCAGCACTGCTTGGTGAGGAACATTGGTCATACTGCACCTCAGTGATAAAGCACATGCAGTGCAACGCATCAATAGCATTTATGCCTGACCCCCTCTTTCCTTTTCTGAATGTGGCTGTACATGGGATTATAGGAAGCTGACATCCAGACAGGCTCTCAACCCCAGATATTTCACAAACAGAGCCCTTGAGACTTAAAAGAAACTGTCAGGTGATACAACTTTCCAGAAGCTACCAACAGCTAAAACATCCATTCTAGAAGAGTAGAAGGGATGCTTTATCAAAATGCACAATTCTCACCTTGCGTTCACCCATATACAGTACAGTAGTGTAAAGCTTGTGTCCAGAAAGAAAAAACAAAGTAAACAAAAAATAAACTGAAAAGCTTCCATATATAAGAACTATGAAATAATGAACTGTGTATGTTTGTAAATTTGTATTATGTTAAACGCCTAAATAGTACAAAGCTTCATTATCATAATAGAAATTTTTATGTGGGAACTAATCCCCATAGCCCAATTTTCCATTGACCATATCCCTTTGCTGGCACTGTTAAGAAAAAAAATTCATTTCATCCATCAAACTCAACTGTTAGTTGGAATTTGAACTGGGAAACAGCCAAAAGCATATTATGATGATAGAGTATTAAAAACATGTGCACTCATTTTGTGTTACCACTAGGATATTTTACTACAGTGCACTAAAGTAAAATAAAACACATTATAAAAAAAGTCCAGGGATAATAATATTTACCAAATCCATGATTTCCATCTGGTATACAAAAAATATAAGCAATATAATGTTCACATATTTAATATGCAGAATAACATATTTATTCAATTAAGGGCCAAATGAAACAGAAGGAATAACCAAACTGTTCAGGTTTTAATAGATAGTGCCTATTCACCATAATTAATTCCATTTGCAATTTCCTTCCATATGTTTCTATTTTCTAGAACAATTCAGCTAGATTGCACATTTTATACAACTATATTTCCAAAGTAAATTTGCAGAACTTTTAAAATAAATGGAAAAATTGTTTTGTTTGAAATCTGTCCCATGGTAAAACAGAGCTTCGTGGTAACCTTCAAACAATGTCAACCTTTTTTCTTTTTTCAGTTTAGGTTAAGCACAAGCTCTATGAATGCTTGCCAAATATGTAGAGTTTTGGTGCAGAGATTTTTTTTGATCTGCAAGATCTCAGTTTCAAATATTTAGCTTTTAGCACACACAGCTTTAGTGTTCAATAAGGTAAATATGGTGTTTCAATTCCAAGTTTAATTTAGAGTTATTGTAGCATTATTAGGGCTAGGCTAGAATTTGAGTTAAAGGCAAGCATTTGGAAGTTATCATTAAAGTTTATGTAATGTAATCATAGGTGTGCCCTTAATAAAGTCACGTGACTGTGACTGTGATGCAATGCATTGGGCGGAGCCCGGGTGACATCACTTCCGGTCAGTGGTCATGTTTGTCTACACACTTCTTTGCTATTGTTATATGTAAGTGTTTACTGTGTTCTATTAAAGTGATTTTAATTTACTACACTTTGGAGGTCCCTAGTTTTATTTCAAATGTGAGCTGAGTTTCAATTGCCACAGAATGTTCCTCACCAGTTGATGATTGCGCTTTTGAAAACGCAATGTTATCTACTTTAAAGTGAGCGGCCACTGCAAACAGTGTTGGATTGTCGGTTGTTGGGATAAGAGCACCTTTTTTTACCACTATTTACTTTGACCTCCTTGGATCACAGCACTTATTGTTATAGACTGTTTTCCTTTGTTTCATTACTATTTTTCACTAGATTTGGATATCTAATTTTATTTTATTTTCATTATTTGTTACACATACTGAATGTTACACATTATTTACATTATTTGTATTATTGCACATTTGTTTTATATACAGTGTTTATTGTCACAGTCAGGAATACTTGATTATCTTTTTTAGATGTTGAAGCACGCTTTTCTTGGACATTTATGTGGTTTTATGTTTTATTTCACTTTTATATGAGTAGATATAATGCCATTTCCATGCCTATTTATTTATACTTTCTATGTATGTGGTGACACTACAGGTATTGGAAGCTTTACCTTTGTTTTATTATAACTAGTGATGAGCCAAACATCCCCCGGTTTGGTTCACAGCAGAACACTGCGAACAGAGGAAAATTGTGTTCGAACAAACGAACTCCATTGAAGTCTATGGGACTCGAATGTCAAAAATCAAACGGCCTCATTTTAAAGGCTTAAATGCAAGTTATTGCCCCAAAAAAGTGTACGGGGGTCCGGGTACTGACCTGGGGAACATGTAGCAGTGCAAAAATGTTTTTTTAAAAGTGATAGTTTTTAAAGAAGCAGTGATTTAGTGATTTTTATGAGGCTTAAAGTAAAACTATAAAAATGAAAAATTCCTTCAATTGTCGTGCCTGGGGGGTCTCCTGAATGTGCCTGTAAAGTAGTGCATCTGAATGATGTATGTAGTCTGCTGCAGCAACACTGATATTTCTAAACGAAAAAATCTCATATACAAATATATATACAAATTTCAAATGGCATGTAATTGTCATACAGGTGTAGAAAAATTGGGCCTTGGTTGTTGGCGTTGCCTGAACACCATAACCCCTCGCAGTTACTCTTGCTGGGCGCAGGAACGGGCCCTGCTGCTAAAAATTCCATGCAAAGTTTGAAATCGCATGTACTTGTCATACAGGTGCAGAAATATTGGGCTTTGGGTGTTGGTGGTGCCTGAACACCGCAACCCCTCACAGTTACTCTTGCTGGGTGCAGGAACGGGACCTGCTGGTAAGAATTCCATACAAATTTGAAATCGCATGTACTTGTCATACAGGTGCCAGAAATTGGGCCTTTGCTGTTGGTGGTGCCTGAACACCATAACCAACCCCTCACAGTTACTCTTGCTGGGCACAGGAATGGGACCTGCTGGTAAGAATTCCATACAAATTTTAAATTGCATGTACTTGTTATACAGGTGCCAAAAATTGGTCCTTTGTTGTTGGTGGTGCTTGAACACCGTAACCCCTCACAGTTGCTGGGCACAGGGACAGGGCCTGTAGTTAAAAATGACATACGAAATTTAAATTGTATGCACCTGTCATACAAGTGCAGAAAAATTAGGCCTTGGGGGTTGGTAGTGACCTAAACCAAAAACATTGTTGGAAGCTAGCAGAATCAAGGTTGAAGAATAGGATAGGCAGCATACGCGATCTTTAAGGGATGGCAGACCCCTAGCAAATTCAGTCAGTTACATCAGCATCAGGGGCTTGATAGCTGTTGTTGATCCAGGACTGATTCATTTTGATAAAAATCAGCTGATCAACAGAGTCTGTGGACAGACGCACTCTTTACTCCATCACAAAACCTCAAGCAGCACTGAACGTCCGTTCGGAAAGCACGTTGGAAGCAGGACAGGCCAGTAGCTCCATTGCATATTGAGCAAGTTCTGGCCAGTGGTCCATCCTCAAGACCCAGTAATCCAGTGGATGCTCAAGTGGAAAGGTCTTCAAGTCTGCTCTTGCACCTAGATAATCATGCAACATATGATGAAGACGCTGCCGGTGGTTTCTTAAACCTAACAGCCCTGGGTACTGCTGAGGACTAAAGAACTGTTTAAAGGCATCAGTGACAGGACGATGCATGCATCCTTTATCAAAAGCCACTGGTGTGGTGAAAAAAAGCCAAGCTCCCCCAAGCCTGTCCTTGTGCCATACTCACACAGGTACTCATTGATGGCCCTCTGTTGCGTGTGCAGCCGCTGCAGCATTGCCAATGTTGAGTTCCACCTTGTGGGCATGTCAAAAATTAGGCAGTTGGTGGACTGATTGAATTCCTGTTGAATGTCAGATAAGCGAGCACTGGCATTGTATGAATGCCGGAAATGGCCACAGACTTTTCTGGCCTCCCTCAGGAGATCTTGGAAACCCAGGTATCTGGTCAAGAAATGCTCCACCACCAGATTCAGGACATGTGCCAAGCATGGAACATGTGTCAAGTGTCCCTGACAGAGGGCAGATAGAAGGTTGGTGCCATTGTTTCATACAACCATTCCTGGCTCAAGCCATCGTGGCGTCAACCATCTTTGAGCCTGCCCCTGCAGAGCTGACAGAATCTCTGCCCCGGTGTGACTCCTATCCCCTAGACAGACCAACTGAAGCATGGTGTGGCATCTCTTAGCCTGACTGCTTGCATAGCCCCTTGAACGCTTAGGGAACACTGCTGCTTCAGAGGACAATTCAGCAGAAGAGGACATGGAGGAAGAAGAAGAGGAGGAGGAGGTGGTGGAGTAGCCAGATGTGGCAGAACCAGCACCAGATTTTTGGAGGCGTGGTGGCAAAACAAGTTGCAACACTGAATCCTGTTCTGTATCCTTAGTAGCTGCCAGCAGAGATACTCAGTGTTCCCTGAAAGAAATGTAACATCCCTGTCCATGCCTGCTGGACCAAGAGTCAGCAGTAATGTGAACCTTTCTGCTGACTGCTCTGTCCAACGAGGCCAAAACACTACCTTAAACATGACGGTAGAGAGCCAGGATAGCCTTACGTGAAAAGAAATGGCTTTTTGGTACCTGCCACTGTGGTACAGCACATTCCACAAATTTGCGAAAGGGAGCAGAGTCTACCTGATGAAAATGCAGCAATTGTAATGCTAGCAATTTGGCCAAGCTAGCATTAAGACGCTGAGCATGTGGAAGGCTGGGACAGTATTTCTTTCTACAGTTCAAATACTGGGGTAGTGAAATTTTCCTGCTGCTCAAATTAAGCGGTTGTGTACTGCTAGCAGATTGGGAGCAAGTCTCTGTGGCACTCATTGCTATACCATCATCCCTCTCAATGCAGGTTTTTGAGAAGACATGAGGTATAGGGTTAGAGATCCAAGATGAGGAGCAAGGTGCAGTATGCTTGTTTTGATCTTGTGGCTCTTTCAGGTGCTGTTGCCAACGGACTGCATGGCAAGTTGTCATATGCCTTGTCAAGCATGTGGTTCCCAAGCAGCTGGTGTTCTGGCCACGCTTGACTAGCTCCAGACAGATGTTGCAAACAGCAACGCTACAGTCTACTGCACATGTGATAAAAAAAGCCCACACTAATGAACTTTTGGAAGTCTGTGAGAACAGACGGTATCTACTCACTCAGTGCCCAGTGTCAGTGGCCATCATCCCTATATGGTATATACAAGAAAAGTTCCCCTATGTATGGGACTGTAAATGCCACTGACCACTGTGTTTTGTATAAAAATATCTTTATTAAATACCAAAATTAGAACCAAACAAAACAGTAACATAAATCAATAACATAACAGGGCATTAAAATATGCATGCATATGACAGACCAAATACCGAACCAAATAGGGGCGCTCAGGTGTACAAGGCGATCATGGAACCGGAAACGACCCTACGCGTTTCGGGCAAAAAAAGCCCTTCCTCAGGGGTCACCCAAAGCTCCAGATACAATACCTAGTATATCCTTAGCGTCTAGCCCTACGGGTTGGATTGGTCTGTCGGCTAAAAATGGTATTGCTACCATCGGGAGGAATGCCCAAGTTCCCACAGGCCCGTTCAAGGGCTACGAAGTCCGTGAGAGCATGAAAAAAGTAGTAGCATCCGCCCAGAGGGACCAGCAGGGCACCACGATGACCGGTAAAAAAAGTGGCTCAATATGGACTACTCCCGTGAAGGGGGATATGTTCATATGGCAACCTGTAGTGTACAGGAAGAATAAGACCACAGAGGGTCATATGTAGTACAAATAGTAGTAGTCTTGTATAGACGAGATCAAAGTGTATATGTATCTGTCCCTCGGCTTCCTATGGGCTTGACATCCTCGGATGCCCTATATATAAAGATAGAGATCAGTATAGGGTATACGCAACTGACCGATGGATACTCAATGGCCTGATATGATCTAATCAATTGCCCTATATATATAGATGGAAATCAGTACAAGGTATACGCAACTGACCGATAAATACTCAATGGCCTGATATGATCTAATCAATAGCCCTATATATAAAGATAGAGATCAATATAGGGTATACGCAACTGACCGATACTCAATGGCCTGATATGATCTAATCAATTGCCCTATATATATAGATAGAGATCAATATAGGGTATACACAACTGACCGATAGATACTGAATGGGCTGATATGATCTAATCAATAGCCCTATATAAAGCTAGAGATCCATATAGGGTATACACAACTGACCAACAGATACTCAATGGCCTGATATGATCTAATCAATAGCCCTATATATAGACTGAGATCAATATAGGGTATACGCAACTGACCGATAGATACTTAATGGCCTGATATGATCTAATCAATAGCCCTATATATAGACTGAGATCAATATAGGGTATATGCAACTGACCGATAGATACTTAATGGCCTGATATGATCTAATCAATTGTCCTATATATAGATAGAGATCAATATAGGGTATACCCAAATGACTGATAGATACTCAATGGCCTGATATAATCGAATCAATTGCCCTATATATAGACAGAGATCAATACAGGGTATACGCAACTGACCGATAGATACTCAATGGCCTGATATGATCTAAGCAATAGCACTAAATATAGTTAGAGATCAATATAGGTATACGCAACTGACCAATAGATACTCAATGGCCTGTTATGATCTAATCAATAGCCCTATATATAGATAGAGATCAATATAGGGTATACGCAAATGACCGATAGATACTCAATGGCCTGATAGGATCTAATCAATAGCCCTGTATATAGATAGAGATAAATATAGGGCATACGCAACTGACCGATAGATACTCAATGGCCTGATAGGATCTAATCAATGGCCCTATATATAGACAGAGATCAATATAAGGTATACGCAACTGACCGATAAATACTCAATGGCCTGATATGATCTAATCAATAGCCCTATATATAGATGGAGATCAATATAGGGTATACGCAGCTAACCGACAGATACTCAATGGCCTGATATGATCTAATTAATTGCCCTATATATAGATATAGATCAAAAAAGGGTATACGCAACTGACCCATAAATACTCAATGGCCTGATATGATCTAATCAATTGCCCTATATATACTGTATAGCTAGAGGTCAATATAGGGTATACGCAACTGACCAATAGATACTCAATGGCCTGATATGATCTAATCAATAGCCCTATATATAGATAAAGATCAATATAGGGTATACTCAACTGACCGATAGATACTCAATGGCATGATATGATCTAATCAATTGCACTATATATGGAGATCAATATATGGTGTTTGCTCAATGGTATATACTGCACTACTGAATGTACTACACTATCTGATCTCATAACTTGTAAAAAGCACAAATCTCTCTCCCTGCCTAACTCACTGCTTTAAATGTCTCTAATTAGACTACACTGCACTGTCTGAAAAAATGCAAATCACTTTGCTCTCCCTGCCTGAAAAACACGATCCTCTCCCTCCCTAACTCACTGCTAGCAATGTCTCTAGACTACACTGCACTGTCTGAAAAACTGCAAATCACTTTGCTCTCCCTGCCTGATAAACATGATCCTCTCCCTGCCTAACCCACTGCTAGCAATGTCTCTACACTACACTGCACTGTCTGACAAACTGCAAATGACTATTCTCTCCCTGCCTCAAACACGTTCCACTCCCTATCTCCTATCTCGCCCACACAATGATCACACTACACGCTGCAGCTGTGCGAGCAGCCTTTATATTGTGTGGGGCATGTACTTACCCCCTGAGCCATGATTGGCTAAAGGCAGCCTGTCTTTGTCCAATCATGGCAGAGATCATTTGATTGGCCAAAGCATGGAGGTCAGGGTGCATGATTTGGCCAATCACATAACGCACTGCATGCGCAGTGCATTATGGGCGCTCAAATTTCCTGCAAAGAAGCACATTTGTTCGTCATTCGACGAACGAGCGAACGACCAATGTTCGAGTCGAACTTAGCTTTGACTCGAACTCGAAGCTCATCCCTAATTATAACACTTTATATACATCCTTCTCTACTTATACTTGGTAGTGCATTGGTATTTCTATTTCTATTTCTTTACAAATGTAATATGTGTTTGCTTACCTCTAAATAAATACAATCTGTCAAGCTGCCTTTGTGTAGATGATTGTCTGTAACTTTAACTGATGGTCCTGCCAGCAGAACCTTCACAAGTACTTTGTGTTTTAAAATAGGTTAGAAAATTCCGCACTTATGGACAAGGGATAAGGCTGCAGCCAACCTCAAAATATAGTCTGAAAGACTATATCAATAAAATGTAAGGTGTAGTGAGGTAGGTGGCGCTGCCTGAAGGTAAAATGATAAATGAGTATGAAATAAAGAGGGAGGGGGGGTTCTCACACCCGAACAATATAATAAATATGATTAAAAAACCATGATGTGCATAATCAGTAATAACACAATACCAGTGCAATAAAATATCAGTGTTAGTAATATGAAAAGAATAAATATAAAGTGCTGAAGTGAACAATATGTGTCTGGTTTAGAATGGAAAAAAACAGGACATAGAATAAAATATCAAAAAATGAAAAACGTAATAAAATATAAATATAAATAGAAAGTGTCTCAGTGGATGCGTACAAATCCAAAGTGCTACAGTGTGATATATTGAAGTGGTTGATAAGTGATATCATATACAAAATAAATAAATAATATAAGTGATGAGGTGAACCTGATATAAATATATAGCGATATTATGGTGATAAAAGATGACAATAAATAAATAATCAAGAGTCCATATAGTGATGAATAGTGGATAAAAATGCTTCAATGATTCTGATGGGTGGTAATCGGGGTGATCCGGGTGCTGGGTGCCAGGTGAAGAAACAGTGCACCCCTCCATTATATCCCGCACTCACCAGAGTTAGGAACCCCTACAGGGGTAACCAGCCTTTAGGTATCACTGGATTTCCTCTGTCAGGCAATTCCTGTGTGCTGGACTCATGGAAAAAATCCCTGGATCGTCTCCCTCACATATACAATGTGTTTCAGCAAGATTGATACTGCCTCATATTCCCATCCATCATAGTTATGTAAGTGTTATATTCTCCATGTTGTGAGAGACACAAGACTCTGATCTGGAACGACGGATGTTTATTCAGTACTCACTGTACACTCCAACATGCATTACAGGACAGCTCGGTATCAATCAATGCATCTGTTACATGTGTCTAAGATGGTCACACTGCCCCTTGACCCTTGTCATCACTCCTGGTTGGAGCCAGCCTTAAAGTAACAGTACATGTGAAACCCTTCAGGTATAACACCTTCCATCCATCCATCCCTAAAAAAAACAAAAAAAAAACACAACAAAATGAGAACAGGCATAAAACAGTAACTAATAATGGTCCAATACAGTCCTCCAACTCAGGAGATTTACATGGCTTCTTGCACGTCCGGATGTGAGAACAACTTCCAGGGATGCTACGGTGAGAAAATGGCAGCGGATCACTTTCGGCGGGCCCGTCGAAAGTCTCGTAACCGGTCTAGCAGCTGAAACCGGTCAGGAGGGCGACAGCGTCGTTGAGGATGGGCACCCAGCGACTCGGGGCCAGAGGAAGCAGGGCTGGCCGGCATGGACACCGGTGGGGCCAAGAGGGGATCCCCTAGCTCAGAGGGTGAACAGACCTCTGGACCAGGGCTGGAGGGCTCTGTTGGAGCTAAGTTCAAAAGTTCACAGTCCCCCCAAGCATCAGTCTCAATGCCTTCTGATCCGGTAGGAGCAGATCCTTGAGACACTGGAGGTGCAGCCAATGTCAGGGATTCGGGCAGCTGAGAATGAGGACGCAATTGGTCCGCATCTGCAAATGGAACCATCTTCCAGGCAGACCCTATACATTTTGGGTCCCAAAGTCTCTGTGACGATAGCATGAAGCCAATGAGTGTTGAAAGCGCCATAAGATCGAGCCCATACCTTTTGCTGGGCTGTAAACCGGGGAATCTCGTTGTGTTCGACCCTCTCATCTTGGGACTGCCGTACATGTTCCTGGACCGTTTGAGGGTCTCTTGCAGTTTGTGCACATCCAGCACACGCATTCACATATGTCGTGATATCTGAGTCTTGGTTCGGCCACCACACATAGCCTCGGCCCTTTTGTTTCATACGTGTGCCCCCGGGATGACCAGTATGTAGCAAGTCCAGAATGTGTCTCCGGGGGGTCTGTGGAACGATCACTCGGTCTCCCTGTAAAACACAGTTGCCAGACACAGTTAATTCCAGACGTCTACGGAAGTAAGGTTCATAATCCTGTGTGACAGTTGCAGGCCAATCGTACCGTACCCAGGAGAGTATTGTCTTAAGGAAGGTATCCTTGGCTGTATGGGCTGCTACCTCCCCAGAAGACAAAAAGGACAGGCTGGTGTTACCACAACCCTTGACTAGAGATGTACCGAACGGTTCACCGGCGAACGGTTCCCGGCGAACTTCGAACGTTCGCGTTCGCCGCTGCGGTCGAACATATGCGATGTTCGGTCCGCCTCCTATACATCATCATTGAGGCAAACTTTGACCCTGAACATCACAGTCAGCAGACACATTCCAGGCCAATCAGCATACCTCCCTCCCACACCCTCCCACCTCCTATAAATAAGCAAGGGCAGCATCCATCTTAGATCATTTCAGTGTTACTGAGAGCAGGGAAAGTGCTGGTGCTGCTGCTGCTGTTATAGCTGGGGACAGTTCCCGGTCTTGTTAGCCAGTGTTCTTGGTACACTCCTGCTGTAAGGACAGCACCCCAAAAAGCCCTTCCTAGGGCTGGAATTTGAGGTTTTTTTTGGATATATATATATTTATCTATTGTCCCCAAAAGCCCTTTTGAGGGCTGGTATTTGTGTAATTTTTTTTGTTCTGTGATATATATATATATATATATATATATATATATATATATATATATATTGTCCCCAAAAGCCCCTTTGAGGGCTGGTATTTGAGTATTTTTTTAATATATATATATATATATATATATATATATATATATATATATTGTAACAGGAAGTCAGCTAAATCTGGGAATGTAGTCACAGGAAGGAGATACATTTCCACCTGATTTAGAAAGTCCATTAATTAATTTAGGGTGTTGGCTACAGAGCTAGCCAGCAGGAAGTTGAAAGGCCTTCACCTGTTCAGAATGAGGGAGTTAAGGCTCTATAATTTGTTCAGAGATTTTCCTATTGTTTGCTGCCTCCAGAAGCTGTGTCCTGAAGCCATGTGGGCTGGGAGCAGGAGGACAGTCAGCGTGTGCCTCCCGACAGGATGTGTGGGCCTGGGAGAAGACCCCCCGGAGTGATGTGTGCCCGGGACGGTAACCAAGGGTGAATACGTCTCAAAGGTGAGAAGACGAACTGTTGATGTGAAAGAAACAAAGGACTGTGTTGCCCTGTGAAGCTATTATAAAAAGGACTATTGAGTGTCCGCTGTAGGACAAGGAAGTCTGCCCGACGGTAGGTTGGAGACAGACACTTAGGCAGGTTCCAGTTGTGAGAAGGTAGCCGCCCACAGAGGCAAGGATTTATTTTCTGTTTTATTTTATTTTGGATGTTTTGCTGCATACAGCCTGGTGAAGAAAACACCATTTAATAAACCACACTGTTTGTTTGCAAGCACTTGTCGGCTACCTCTCTGGGAAAACGCACCCCCCAAGGGGTCATCCACACCCGCCACCGAGCTAATCCCTTACATATGGTGGAGGTATGCAGTGGGCATAAGCAGAGATCCCTGCAAGGAAGTGCATATGTTTGATGAACTTTATCTGGTGCATGAGATTGCACAATCTATGTGTGCAGGAGAGAAGATCCTGACAGAAAAAAAAAAGTGTTTTAAAGAGACAGCGGTCTCAAAATTATTTGATGAAATTTGTTGTGTCTGGTGCAAGTGACTGCACAAACTGTGTGCGCAGGAAAAGAGATCCTGCAAGAGAGAGAAAAACTACATGTGTTGAAGAGACAGTGGTCTGAAAAATTTTTGCTGGACTGTGAAAAATTTGTTTGTGGAGTTATTGAAGATGGGGCGTTCCAAACGCCTGAAAAATGCAAAGATAGATGAAATGAGAAACCGGATTCTATGGATGGAGGGGATGTTGCCGTCTGAACCAGCCCCATCCATGCCTAAAGAGAGTCTACTAAAGAGGAAGGTTGTTGTCCCTAGCAACACTGATGAAACTGCTATGGAGACGCAGTGTGCTCAGATGAAAAGTAAACTCAAAATGGAGGAGATGTTGAAACATCTGATTATATCAAATGCAGCTCAACAGCAAGCAAATGCAGCTCAACAGCAGGCAAATGCGGATTTTCAGCAGAGCTTTGCAGCTCAACAAAAGGCTCATCAAGAGAGCATGGCAGGCTGGAAACAGAGACGCCAGCAGCCAATGGAGGCCATCGGTTTGGAGGAAACCGAGTATGTGTGCAGGGCTGAGTTGGATGCCTTGCAACGGAAAATGGAAGAAAAGGAACAAGCCGTGGAATTGCTTAAAATGGAGCATAGAAACTTGCAGGAAACGAATGAACTACTCAAGTCTCATGTGTCACAGTGGGAAGAATCCACTGCTCTTCTTTTGGTCGAGTTGCAAAAACGCAGAGAGACTATAATGGAGAAAGATACCATCCTCATGGAAAAGGAAAGTGAAATTCAGACTTTGCAGAAGAAAAGTATGGCTGATATGTTGGAGTTGCGTAATCAGCTGGAAAAAAGTCTTCAGTGTTTGGAAGTTACAAAAATAGACCTGCAGGAGTCGCAGGAACAGAATGTCGCTCTGAAAACGACATTGTCTCTCAGCGACAACGAGAAAAGTGAAAGAGAGGCTAAATTACTGAGTACTGTGTATGAGCTCACCACTTTGAGCAATGTGGTAGATGAATTACGTGCAGACTGTGAAAGTTGGAAAGGTGAAGCCCAACGTTTCCAGCAGCAGTTAAAGGAGAAAGAAGCCTGTGTGGCAGAATTACAGTCTCATTCCCAGAAACTAGCCAATGAGGTGAAGGCTCTTATGCAGGGAAAAGGAGATTGTGAACATAAGAGGGAAAAAGTAGAGGCACAGCTTCTGGAATCGCAAGTCAAGGTGTCAGAAGGTGACCGATTGTGTGCTAAGCTGTCAGAGAAGGCAAACCGACTGCAGGTTGAGTTGGACAATGTTACAAATCAGCTTTCTCAAGCAGACAGCAAATCTAGAGAAATTGCGGAAGATTTTTCTATCTTGGAATCGCAGCTGCAAGACACGCAGGAACTCTTACAGGAAGAGAGGTGTCAAAGGCTGAGTTTTAGCACAAAGCTCAAACAAATGGAAGATGAGAAAAATGGCTTCCTGGAACAATTAAAAGAGGAGGCGGAAGCAAAGAAAAACCTATCAGAGCAAGTCGCAACATTGCAAGCTCAGATAGCGGATATGAAAAAACGCATGGAAGAAAGCGTTGGTTCATTACAGTGTGTTGAAGATGTGAAAAAGAAGTTTGATCAGATGCTTGGTGAAGAGAAGACTGTGTCTGCAAAATATGCAGAAGAACGCACACGTGCAGAAACGGAGGTGCGTGATAACGAGAGCAAAGCCCTGTTCTTGGCTCGCTCTTTGGAGGAAGCTCTAGAGTGTAAGGCTGAACTAGAAAGTGTTAAACAGCTGCGTACAGAAATGGAAGAATTGGTCAGCTCCAAGGATGATGTTGTGAAAAGCGTTCAGGAGCTAGAAAAGTCTAAGCGAGCCTTAGAACAGCAAGTAGAAGAGATGAAGATTCCGTTGCAGGAACTGGAAGAGGAATTCCAGGCAACAGAGGATCTGTCCCAAAGAGGGGATAGTGTGCCTGATGCAGTTTTTAAAAGGATCAGTGTTTTGGGGTCTGTCCTGAGTGAGCCTCAGAAATGTGACGACATGTGGCTTGAATCACCCCTTTGGAATAAACCGTTCCTTCAAAAACTTCAAGCATTGGAAAATGTATCATTAGAGCTTCAGCAAACAAAGGAGCTGAGTAAGAAATGTGGTGATTTCTCAGTTCAGGCTGAAAACCTAGTGGAGAAAACTAAGGCTGTTGGTGAAAACGTGAAGCAAATGAATAAGTGCCTTTCAGGGAGTGTTTCCAAAATGGAACTGGTGAAAGACGGGTGGCAGAAGTTTGATCGTGATCTTGAGATGCATTCCATGTGGAATTCAGATAGAGAAAAAGAACTAGGTGACCTTGAGCGGTCAAATAGTTCAGCAGAAAGTGCATTGAAGAAACCTGTAAAAGAATGTGTTGCAGTTCCATGCTTCTTCACTGATGCAGAGAGGAGGTCTATAATGGATACCACCCAGATCGCTGGGTTCAACTGTGTTGTTGCCTTTGACCCCTATGTTGGTGGAAGGAAAGTTGATGATGTTCTGGTTGGCTACTTCTGTGAAGAGTTTGGCAAGAAATATAAACTGAATATCAAATCAAATAGTAGGCCTTTACTGCGACTCGCTCAGGAGGGCGAAAAGTTTAAGAAGTTGATGAGTGCAAATGCTTCAGATCTGCCTATGAATATGAAATGTTTGAATGATATTGATATCTCTGGGAAAAGGAACAGGGGTCACTTTGAAGAAATGTGTGACAGCCTGTTGTCTCAATTGGAAAATCCTCTGCACAGCATCTTAGAGCAAGCAAAGCTCAAGAAGGAAGATCATTCCCTTTTACAACAAAAAGTCAATGATTGTGTACAGCTGTATGGAGAGGCAACTCAAGTCACAGAGGGATGTCAAGAGTCCCTACTTGGAACAAAGCTTAGTGAAGCAAAGGTTCTCAAAGTTTTGTGGAAAACATTTATGGATTGCAGAGAGAGGCGTCTTAAGAATGTTGAAGACATTAAGACTAGCCCAATTGAGTTGCCTATGGATCACGGTCCTCCGTGGTGGATTGGACAGACGGTTATGAGGGACAAGCTGTCTGACATTTATGAGAAAGCTGTCAATGAAGATGACAGAAACGAGAAGGAGCGAAATGATGCCAAAAATGCAGTTGAAGAATGTGTATATGAGATGAGAGACAAACTGTGTGGCATTTATGAGAAATCCGTCAATGAAGATGACAAAACAGTTTCATCCGGAAGCTTGAGGATAATAGGAGGCTTATCAGTGAGTCAGCAGTGCTTGACACATGCGTGCCTGGAAATCTGTGTCCCAACCCTAGGGTTGAAACAAGAGGGGGGGGTATGTAACAGGAAGTCAGCTAAATCTGGGAATGTAGTCACAGGAAGGAGATACATTTCCACCTGATTTAGAAAGTCCATTAATTAATTTAGGGTGTTGGCTACAGAGCTAGCCAGCAGGAAGTTGAAAGGCCTTCACCTGTTCAGAATGAGGGAGTTAAGGCTCTATAATTTGTTCAGAGATTTTCCTATTGTTTGCTGCCTCCAGAAGCTGTGTCCTGAAGCCATGTGGGCTGGGAGCAGGAGGACAGTCAGCGTGTGCCTCCCGACAGGATGTGTGGGCCTGGGAGAAGACCCCCCGGAGTGATGTGTGCCCGGGACGGTAACCAAGGGTGAATACGTCTCAAAGGTGAGAAGACGAACTGTTGATGTGAAAGAAACAAAGGACTGTGTTGCCCTGTGAAGCTATTATAAAAAGGACTATTGAGTGTCCGCTGTAGGACAAGGAAGTCTGCCCGACGGTAGGTTGGAGACAGACACTTAGGCAGGTTCCAGTTGTGAGAAGGTAGCCGCCCACAGAGGCAAGGATTTATTTTCTGTTTTATTTTATTTTGGATGTTTTGCTGCATACAGCCTGGTGAAGAAAACACCATTTAATAAACCACACTGTTTGTTTGCAAGCACTTGTCGGCTACCTCTCTGGGAAAACGCACCCCCCAAGGGGTCATCCACACCCGCCACCGAGCTAATCCCTTACAATATATATATATATATATATATATGTAGCATGTCCAGAACCAGAAAAAAAAGATCTTATAGGTGTAAAAGGGGTTCCCACCATCCCTGCTCTACTGAAAAATTATCTTTTTTTTCTGGTTCTGGACATGCTACAGAGCTGAAACTTCACAGGTACACTTTTTAGACCCCCTAGACACTAAATCACACAAAAAAGTTCTTAAAAATTGTCATTTTTGATAGAGAGCCAATTATTGGAAAACTTAAAAAAAAAAAAAAAAACTTAACAAAAAAAAATTTCTTTGGATTTATTGTTTGGGGGGTCTAAAAGGTGTACCTGTGAAGTTTCAGCCCTGCAGCATGTCCAGAACCAGGAAATAAAGATCATATAGGTGTAAAAGGGGTTCCCACCATCCCTGCTCTACTGAAAGATTATCTTTTTTTCTGGTTCTGGACATGCTACAGAGCTGAAACTTCACAAGTACACTTTTTAGACCCCCTAGACACTAAATCACACACAAAAAAGTTCTTAAAAATTGTCATTTTTGATAGAGAGCCAATTATTGGAAAACTTAAAAAAAAAACTTAACAAAAAAAACATTTCTTTGGATTTATTGTTTGGGGGGTCTATAAGGTGTACCTGTGAAGTTTCAGCTCTGCAGCATGTCCAGAACCAGGAAAAAAAGATCATATAGGTGTAAAAGGGGTTCCCACCATCCCTGCTCTACTGAAAAATTATCTTTTTTTCTGGTTCTGGACATGCTACAGAGCTGAAACTTCACAAGTACACTTTTTAGACCCCCTAGACACTAAATCACACAAAAAAAGTTCTTAAAAATTGTAATTTTTGATAGGGAGCCAATTATTGGAAAACTTAAAAAAAAAAACTTAAAAAAAAAAAAAATTCTTTGGATTTATTGTCTGGGGGGGTCTAAAAAGTGTACCTGTGAAGTTTCAGCTCTGTAGCATGTCCAGAACCAGAAAAAAAATATAATCAGGGTTAGGGCTAGGGTTAGGGTTAGGGTTAGGGCTAGGGTTAGGGTCAGGGCTAAGGTTAGGGTTATTTTTAGTGCTTAGGGTTAGAGTTAGAGGGGTAGGGGTAGGGCTACTAACTCTAACCCTAAGTATCTCACCATAACCCTAACCCTAGCCCCTAACACTAAACCTAACCCTAACCCTCTAACCATAACCCTAACCCTCTAACCTTAACCCTAACCCTCTAAGCCTAGCCATAAAAATAACCCTAACCCTAAACCTAACCCTAACCCTAGCCCTAACCCTCACTCTAGCCCTAGCCCTAACCCTAACCCTAGCCCTAACCCTAATTCGTAATTTTTATCTGGTTCCGGACATGCTACAGAGCTGAAACTTCACAGGTACACTTTTTAGACCCCCAGATGCTAAATCCAAAGAAATTTTTTATTTTTATTTTTTTTTAATTTTTCCAATAATTGGCTCTCTATCAAAAAATTACAATTTTTAAGAACTTTTTTTTGTGTGATCCCTCTCCGGCATGCCACAGTCCAGGTGTTTGTCCCCTTGAAACAACTTTTCCATTACTATTGTGGCCAGAAAGAGTCCCTGTGGGTTTTAAAATTCGCCTGCCTATTAAAGTCTATGGCGGTTCGCAATGTTCGCCGGTTCGCGAACATTCGCCGATGTTCGCGTTCGCCGTTCGCGAACAGCGAATTTTATGTTCGCGACATCACTACCCTTGACTGGTGGAAAAGAGTCTGTTAATGTTCTTGTCAGACGGGACATGGCGTCCGCATTAGCATTGGCATCATGGCTGCGATACTGGATTTTGTAGCTATATGCTCCCAAGAATAGGGCATAGCGTTGAAGACGGGCCGCAGTCGTCTGGGAGATGCCTTTGTCAGGTCTAAAGATCTGAAGGAGTGGTTTATGTTCAGTCAGTATGGTGAATTCGCTACCATACAGGTAAAGATGAAACTTCTTAATTGCCCATATGAGTGCCAGAGCCTCTTTGTCAATGTGAGAGTAATTGCTTTCTGCTTTTGTCAAGGACCTGGAGGCGAAAGCTACTGGTTTCTCTGACCCCTCTGGTAAAATGTGTGATAGTACAGCCCCTAGACCATAGGGTGAGGCATCACAAGCCAAGGTGAGAGGCCTTTGGAGGTCATAGTGTACGAGCTTAGAAACTTTAAAAGCACGTTGGCATGCAGCCGACCAGTTCCATCTGGAGTGTTTCTCCAAAAGCTTTTTTAACGGAAACAAAGTGTGTGCTAGATCTGGCAGGAATTTGTGGTAATAGTTCAGCAAGCCCAGGTATGATCGCAGCTGTTGGACGTTGGTTGGGGCTGGAGCTTTTACTAAAGCATCATCTTTGGCTTCCGTGGTGTGTATACCCTCTGCATCCACAAGGTGGCCACAAACTCCAATTTAGGTACCATGAATTGGCATTTCGCTAAGTTCACTTTTAGACCCTGCTCTTGGAGTCTCGTCAACACTAGCTCCACGTTCCGCTTGTGTTCCTGGTCCGTCAGGCCCCTGATGAGCATATCATCTAACAGGCACTGTGTGAAAGGAATGTCCGCCAAAATCTCATCCATTTTGCGTTGCCAAATGGCTGGGGCGGAGGCTACCCCAAACACCATCCGATTGTATTCATACAGTCCCTTGTGAGTGTTGATGGTTAGAAACTTGCGGAACGAAGGGTGGACCTCAAACTGTAAATATGCTTGCCTGAGATCAAGCTTGGTGAACTTTTGACCTCCTGCAAGAGAGGCAAAAATGTTATCTACTCTGGGTAGGGGATACTCCTCAATCTCCAGTTGAGAATTTAGTGCAATGCGGAAATCGCCACAAATGTGTAAGTCCCCATTCGCTTTCTTTACTGGTACAACTGGTGATTACCACTCGCTGTGCTCTACCTTTGAGATGACATCTTGTTCCTCCAGCCGGCTTAGTTCAGCTTCCACTCCTAGGCTGAGTGTTGGGTTTCAGCCTGAGTCTCACACAGTCATGCTTTATTTTCCCCAAATGGTTATCAAAGACTTGTGGGAATCGCTGTTTCAGGGATTCCACCCACCCCTCGTTATCTCTTGATGGGATGGTCACGGTGTTGCAGGGGTTTATGGCGATGTCTGGCATGCCAAAGTGAGCAATCCAGTCTCTTCCAAAGAGAGGGGGTCCCCCATGTTCTAGGATATACAATGGCATTCTCTTCGTCTGACCCTTGTAGGATACCTGTACTTTCACATAACCCAGTGGGTGGAGTATCTGCTTTGAGTATGTCTGCAGTTTGATTGGTGTTGGACGGACAGGATCCCTGTAGATCAGGAAGCAGGAAGCAAAGTGGGCGGAGTAGCAATCTGCAGCGTGGGAGCTGTGGAGGAAGAGCCGCCGGTGACACATGCTGGGGGAGCCGCACTAGGATACCGGAAAACTGGGGCGCGGGTGCGGAGGACCCGGGGACTGGGACAGAGAGCGGCGGTAGCGGCGGTGGAGGACGGACACTGCACGGTACTGAGGAGAGGAGGAAAGCGAGGAGGAGAGCGTTCCCGGAAGCAGGGGAGGAGGAGCTGACTGTCCGTTCCCAGTGTGTGAAGCAGTGTGTGAGGCAGCAGCTGCAAGCAAGGCAAGAGAGAAAGCTGGGTGACTGTGCTCTGTGAACCAATAGCTGTGTGACTGTGCTCTGTGAATCAATAGCTGTGTGACTGTGCTGCGACTGATAGCTGTGTAAATGTGCTCTGCGGCTGATTGCTGTGTAACTTTGCTCTGCGACTGATTGCTGTGTAACTGTGCTCTGCGACTGATTGCTGTGTTACTGTGCTCTGTGACTGATCGCTGTGTAACTGTGCTCTGCGACTGATTGCTGTGTAACTGTGCTCTGCGACTGATTGCTGTGTAACTGTGCTCTGCGACTGATAGCTGTGTAACTGTGCTCTGCAACTGATTGCTGTGTACCTGTGCTCTGCGACTGATTGCTGTGTAACTGTGCTCTGTGACTGATTGCTGTGTAACTGTGCTCTGTGACTGATAGCGATGTGTGACTGACCGTACTCTGTGACTGATAGCAATCTGCGATCCGTGACTGTGACTGACTGACCGTGCTCTGCGACTGATAGCTGTGTAACTGTGCTCTGTGACTGATTGCTGTGTAACTGTGCTCTGCGACTAATAGCTGGGTAACTGTGCTCTGCGACTGAATGCTGTGTAACTGTGCTCTGCGACTGATTGCTGTGTAACTGTGCTCTGTGACTGATTGCTGTGTAACTGTGCTCTGCGACTGATAGCGATCAGTGACTGACTGTGCCCCGCGACTGACTGTACCCCGCGGCTGACTGTGCCCCGCAACTGACGGTGCCCTGCGACTGATGGTGCCCTGCGACTGACTGTGCCCTGCGACTGACGGTGCCTGACGGTGCCCTGTGACTGACTGAGCGTGCTCTGCGACCGAGTACCTGGGAAGACTGGTAAGTATCTTAGCAACTGGTGAGTATCTTAGCGACTGGTGAGTACCCCAGGTTTAGTACCAAGGGAGATAGAGGTAGTGTAGGTAAGGAATAGCAGGTCATTACCATTATCCCCATAGAGTAGTGGGTAATAATGTCCGACAGGATTGCGGATGCCACTCAGTGCACTTCCTGCGCCATGTATGCATTCCTTGATGAACCAATTGAGGGCGAATACTGCTGTGCAGGATGTGAGCGACTTGTTGCTCTGGAAGCCCAGATCCTGGATCTAGAAAACATAGTGGAAACACTGCGTAGCATCAACAACCTGGAAAGGAGCTTGGACATTACCCATAAGGCGCTGGCAGGGGCTGGCATAGAGGAGGGAGGAGTAGAGGAGACGCAGGCATCAGAGGTAGGCAGCTGGGTGACCTTTAGGAAGGGTAGAGGGATGAGGGTCAGGTAGGCCAGTCCTGAGTTTGTACACCCTAAAAAATTTGCCAAGTTGCAGGTTGAGGGGGATATCAGCTCAGGAGTGGCAGTGCTGGAGCAGGCGCCCTCCCCCAGCTGCCAAGGGAGTGGCGGCTCCAGGAGGAAGGGGGGCCGAAATTCAGGAAAGGTTAGACAGGTTGTGGTAGTTGGGGACTCAATCATCAAAAGGACAGAGAGGGCAATCTGTCGAAAAGTTTGCGTTAGCCAGACAGTATGTTGTTTACTGGGTGCTCGAGTTCGGAACATCACAGATCGGGTAGACAGATTATTGGGCGGGGCTGGGGATGACCCAGCGGTCATGGTGCATGTGGGCACTAATGACCAAGTAAAAGGAAGGTGGAGGATCCTTAAGAATGATTTCAGGGACTTAGGTAATAGATTGAGGAATAGGACCTCCAAGGTGGTTTTCTCTGAAATACTTCCTGTACCTGGAGCCACACAGGAGAGGCAGAAGGAGCTTAGGGAACTTAACAAGTGGCTGAGGAATTGGTGTAGGAAGGAGGGGTTTGGGTTTCTGGAGAACTGGGCTGACTTCTCAGTCGGCTACCGGCTCTTTAGTAAGGATGGGCTGCACCTTAATGGGGACTGTACAGCTCTTTTGGGGAGAAAGATGGCCACCAAGTTAGAGGGGCTTTTAAACTAGGGGGGAGGGTTCAGAAGTAGAGTCAGGAGGGAGGGAGCAAAGGACAGAAGGCAGTAGTAGAGTCAGCAGCGACAGTAGTTCCATAACGTCAATTGGGGGGTCTGTGCGGGAAAACCTCAGACCAAACAGGAATAAACATAATCACCATTCACAATCAACTTCCACAAAACTAAGAGGCATATATGCTAATGCCAGGAGCCTAGCTAATAAAATGGATGAGTTGGAATTGTTAGTACATGAGGAAGACATAGACCTTGTGGGAATAACGGAGACTTGGTTCGACCCCTCACATGACTGGCTGGCCAATATCAAAGGGTATTCAGTGTACCGGAAGGACAGGGTAGGAAAAAGAGGGGGAGGGGTATGTCTCTATGTCAAGAACGATAGAGAGGAGTGATATTACGGAAGGGATGAGTATGGAGTTAGAATCCGTGTGGGTAGAACTCCATAGGGAAGAAGAAAAGGGAAAAGTAATTGTGGGAGTTTGCTATAGGCCACCCAACCAAAGGGAGGAGGTAGAGCTGGAATTTTTATCACTATTGGGTAAAGTGGCAAAACATCACAGTCATCATATTGTGGTACTTCAATTATCCCAACATTGACTGGGAAGAGGGGACTGCACCAGGGCCGGACTGACCATAGGGCAGAGCGGGCACATGCCCGGTGGGCCGACCTCCGGGCGCATGTAATTTTGTGTGCCAGTCCCAGTGTCCCTCCCTCCGAGTCCCGTCCCGAGCTGGCCTCTCCGCGGCCGGCCGGCCGCATTACCGCATATTCTTCTGGACGGCCGGCCGGATATGTCACTGGCTGCACTGTGTACTGTCCCTAGTCCTAGGCATAGTGGCAGGCTGGCAGCCGCCGGGCTGCGCTCACTGCGGCCGGCTCCGCAGGCACAGCCATCGCCACCCAGTGTAGTTAAGCCCAGGACTGGAGGGGGAGGAGCTAGAGGTGAGGGGATCCCTTTTGCTTGATCCGAACCTGGCGGGAACAGTGTGCAGCCGCACCGAAGACACCGGCACCCAAGGCCTGCTGCAACTCTGCAAGGTAAGGAAGAAAGGGTACAACAAAAACACTCTACTACTCTTTACAATACACTCTGCTCTGCCTCATCCCATCCATCCCACATCCAACCCCCTGCTCTGCCTCATCCCATCCATCCCACATCCAACCCCCTGCTCTGCCTCATCCCATCCATCCCACATCCAACCCCCTGCTCTGCCTCATCCCATCCATCCCACATCCAACCCCCTGCTCTGCCTCATCCCATCCATCCCACCTCCAACCCTCTGCTCTGCCTCATCCCATCCATCCCACATCCAACCCCCTGCTCTGCCTCATCCCATCCATCCCACCTCCAACCCTCTGCTCTGCCTCATCCCATCCATCCCACCTCCAACCCTCTGCTCTGCCTCATCCCATCCATCCCACCTCCAACCCTCTGCTCTGTCTCATCCCATCCATCCCACCTCCAACCCTCTGCTCTGCCTCATCCCATCCATCCCACCTCCAACCCTCTGCTCTGCCTCATCCCATCCATCCCACCTCCAACCCTCTGCTCTGCCTCATCCCATCCATCCCACATCCAACCCCCTGCTCTGCCTCATCCCATCCATCCCACCTCCAACCCTCTGCTGTGCCTCATCCCATCCATCCCACCTCCAACCCTCTGCTCTGCCTCATCCCATCCATCACACCTCCAACCCTCTGCTCTGCCTCATCCCATCCATCCCACCTCCATCCCTCTGCTGTGCCTCATCCCATCCATCCAACCGCCATCCCTCTGCTCTGCCTCATCACATCCATCCCACCGCCATCCCTCTGCTGTGCCTCATCCCATCCATCCAACCGCCATCCCTCTGCTGTGCCTCATCCCATCCATCCCACCGCCATCCCTCTGCTGTGCCTCATCCCATCCATCCCACCGCCATCCCTCTGCTGTGCCTCATCCCATCCATCCCACCGCCATACCTCTGCTGTGCCTCATCCCATCCATCCCACTGCCATCCCTCTGCTGTGCCTCATCCCATCCATCCCACCGCCATCCCTCTGCTGTGCCTCATCCCATCCATCCCACCGCCATCCCTCTGCTCTGCCTCATCCCATCCATCCCACCGCCATCCCTCTGCCTCATCCCATCCCTCCCACCGCCATCCCTCTGCCTGATCCCATCTCTCCCACCGCCATCCCTCTGCCTGATCACATCCCTCCCACGGCCATCCCTCTGATCTCCACCCCTCCCATGAGGCAGTGGTGATGGGGGGGATAGGGATAGCATCAGTAGCGGTGGTGGTGGGGAGGTGGGGATAGGGATGACATCAGTAGCGGTTTCGGTGGGGATAGGGATGACATCAGTGGCAATGGTGGTGAGGATAGGGATGACATCAGTGGCAGTGAACATTGTCATTCCTATCCCCACCACCACTGCCACTGATGTCATCCTTATCCCCACCACCACTGCCATTGATGTTATCCCTATCCTTACCACTACTCCCACTGATGTCAACCCTATCCTCAACACTGATGTTATCTCTATCCCAACCACCACTGATGTCAACGCTATCCCCACCACCACCACCACTGATGTCATCCCTATCCCCACCACTGCCACTGATGTCATTCCTATCCCCACTGCTACTGATGTAACCCCTATCCCCACCACCACTGCCACTGATGTCACCCCTATCCCCACTGCCACTGATGTAACCCCTATCCCCACCACTGCCACTGATGTCATCCCATCCCCACTGCCACTGATCATTCCTATTCCCACTGCCACTGATGTAACCCCTATCCCCACCACCACTGCCACTGATGTCACCCCTATCCCCACTGCCACTGATGTCATCGCAATCCCCACTGCCACTGATGTCATTCCTATCCCCACTGCCACTGATGTAACCCCTATCCCCACCACCACTGCCACTGATGTAACCCCTATCCCCACCACCACTGCCACTGATGTCACCCCTATCCCCACTGCCACTGATGTAACCCCTATCCCCACCACTGCCACTGATGTCATCGCAATCCCCACTGCCACTGATCTTTCCAATTCCCACTGCCACTGATGTAACCCCTATCCCCACCACCACTGCCACTGATGTCACCCCTATCCTCACCACCACTGCCACTGATGTAACCCCTATCCCCACCACTGCCACTGATGTCATCCCAATCCCCACTGCCACTGATGTCATTCCTATTCCCACTGCCACTGGTGTCATTCCTATTCCCACTGTCACTGATGTACCCCCTATCCCCACCACCACTGCCACTGATGTCACCCCTATCCCCACCACCACTGATGTCACCCCTATCCCCACTGCCACTGATGTCACCCTTATCCCCACTACCACTGCTACTGATGTCACCCCTATCCCCACCACCACCATACGAAACTACATACAAATTTTGGGGGCGCCTGTGAACAAAAACCTTGATTTTACTACACGTGTAATATATGACCCTGCACACTGGAATGAGAGCAATAATAATAGGATCATTATTCATGGTAACTCTGAACTGATGACCTCTATGATCTTTAATAGCTTTGCCTATAGAAAATATAGGGTACTGAAATGTGTTGCTATTTTCGGGCATGCATAGTCTTAAGGTTTGACATGTTGGGTATTTATTTACTTGACACAAACTCATCTTTTATATTTTACCCAAAAATTGGGTAATATATTTTTAATGTACCCTAAAATTACCTGTTATCTCTTAGCCTGGGTTCACACTAAATGCAGACTTCATCTAAATAGCAACCCGTCCATGCAAACAGATTGCGGAGTGTATGTTAGGATAACGACACCCCGCAATCAGTTTCCAAAACGCAGCGCGATTTGCAGAATCAGATCGCATGGGTGTGCAGGCTAAATATAACTAACATAGAGAAACCGGTAGTTGTTCATCATTGGTCATTTTGTTAAAAAAAAAATGGGCTGCTCAGCCTAAAATGCCCGGGCCTGGACTACACACTTACAGAAGGCCTGTCTATTCACGGAAACCTTACAGGACAACTACATGTCACAGTTGGTTCATTCTCCTACTAGAGAAAATGCAGTCCTGGATCTATTGATCACTAATGACCCAGACCTAATCTCGAAGGTAGGAGTCCAGGACAACCTGGGCTCTAGCGATCACAGGATGATCACATTTAGCATAAATAACAATATAACAAGGCAAGTGGGGAACATAAGAACCCTAAACTTCAGAAGGGAAAACTTTCCTAAATTGTGCTCATTGATGGAAAGGGTAAACTGGGACCAAACCCTGGGATCACTGACCACGGAGGAAAAATGGGAATGCTTTAGGAACATATTAAACAAATGCATCTTGCAGTGCATTCCTATGGGAAATAAATTTAGAAGAGACAAAGCCAAACCTGGCTGGCTAAACCGTAATGTTAAAAATCTTATTAGGGGAAAAAAATGGCCTTCAAGAGATATAAATCAGAGGGCACAGTATTGGCTTTCGAGCAATACAAGGAGGCAAATAAGAAAAGTAAATACGAAATCAAAATGACTAAAATCAACTTTTAGAGACAAATAGCGGAGGATAGTAAAAAGAACCCAAAGAAATTAAATTTAATTTAAATATATCAACAGCAAAAAAACTAGGGCAGAGCATATTGCACACATAATTAACAATGATGGGAGGATGGTTACAGAGGACACTGAAAAAGCAACCGTGCTGAACGCTTTTTTCTCGTCAGTCTTTACACAGGAAAAGGAGGGGTACACTGACTATGACTGTATGGTTAGTAGTAATACACAGGACTTGCCGCTATGGCTAACAGAGGGTGAAATCAGGGAAAGGCTGGATAAAATTAACACAAACAAATCACCAGGCCCGTATGGCGTACATCCGAGAGTACTCAAGGAACTCAGTAAGATTATACCTAGACCACTGTTCCTGATCTTTGCTGACAGTATTATGACAGGAAATGTTCCAGGGGATTGGAGGAAAGCTAACGTGATACCGATATTCAAAAAGGGGAAGAGGCATATCCCGGGAAATTATAGGCCTGTTAGTTTGACATCGATAGTATGTAAACTTCTGGAGGGGATGATAAGGGACTATATCATAGAGTTTGCTAAAGACAACAACATCATCAGCAGTAATCAGCACGAGTTTACAAATGGGCGTTCTTGTCAAACCAATCTCTTAACATTCTACGAGGAGGTGAGCTGTGAGCCAGATAGGGGCAGACCAGTGGATGTGGTGTACCTGGATTTCGCTAAGGTGTTTGATACAGTTCCCCACAAGCGCTTAATTTATAAAATAAGGTCTGCAGGTATCAACCGCAAGGTTTGCTCTTGGATACGGAACTGGCTAAAAGGGCGTGTCCAAAGGGTGGTAATAAACAGCCCATATTCAGACTGGTCTGAGGTGGTAAGCGGGGTCCCCCAAGGCTCAGTCCTGGGACCAACCTTGTTCAATTTATTCATAAACAGCATTGAGGATGGGATCAGTAGTTCGATATCAGTTTTTGCAGATGACACGAAATTGGGCAGGGCAATAACTGCACAGCATGAAGCAGATATCCTACAGAATGACCTGGACAAAATAACAGAGTGGGTAACAACATGGCAAATGAGGTTTAATGTGGAGAAGTGTAAGGTTTTGCACTTGGGGACTAAAAACATAAAAGCACAATACACGTTAGGGGGGGAACCCTTGGGGGAATCAAAAATGGAGAAAGATCTGGGAGTCTTGGTAGATGATAGACTAAGCAATAGCATGCAATGTCAAGCGGCAGCTGCCAAAGCCAGCAGAATATTAGCATGCATAAGGAAAGGGATGCATTCCAGAGATAAGACTATAATCCTTCCACTTTATAAAAACTCTGGTCCGACCACATCTGGAGTATTCTGTCCAGTTCTGGTCGCCAGTCCTCAGGAGGGATGTGTTGGAGCTGGAGAGAGTCCAGAGAAAGGCAGCTAAACTGATTAGGGGATTGGAGGACCTTAATTATGAAGAGCGTCTGCAATCGCTTGATTTATTCTCCCAGTAGAAGAGACACCTGAGAGGGGACATGATAGCAATTTATAAATATCTGAATGGTGATCTCGGCATAGAAAAACAGCTATTCATTCAAAGGGATTGCATGAGGACTCAAGGGCACACAATGCGATTAAAGGAGAAGCGTTTTTACCTCAGGCAACGTGGGGGGTTCTTTACGGTTAGGGCTACAAGATTGTGGAATTCTCTACCACAAGAGGTGGTTTCTGCGGGAAGTATGGTGGCTTTCAAAAGACTCTTAGACGTACATCTCAAGGATCAGAACATTCAGGGGTATGTGAGATGATTACAGCCACACACACCTACACAGGTGAAACTGGATGGACTATTGTCTTTATTCAACCTCACCTACTATGTAACTATGTAACTATGTAAGTTGTTCGGATCAGAAGTTTTCTCCATTGTTTCTGGGTGATAACTGAAACTGCTGCTCCTGTGTCTACATCCATCTTGAGTTTCTTTCCTTCCACGGTTACCTCTACAGTCATTGCTGAGGGTGCTGAATGCATATGATGTATGTCCAATCTGTGGAGCACTTCCTCATCCTCTTATTCAGATGACAATGTATATCTTCCCACCATATATACCTTTGTCATGGGGTTCAGAGGTTGTTTATTTTGCACCTTCTTACTACGGCAGACTCATTTCAGATGGCCTGCCTTACCACAATTATGACAGAGCTGATCCTTAAACTGGCAGGCTTTGTAATCATGGTCTGTATTCCCACAACGGTAGCAAGCTGACTCCCGGCCTGGTGAGGGTCTATACTTCCAGTTTGCTGCAGTTGGCTTGACTGCTGTTCTGAAAACTTCCTCTTTACCCTCTTCCCTTCTGCTCTCGGGGTTCAATGCCTCTGTATCTTTCACAGCCATTTCCATCACTGAAGCTATCTCAATTGCCTTTGTAAGGGTAAGGTCTTTCTCTGTTAACAGTCTCTTTTGGCTAGACTCACTATTTAGTCCCAAGACAAACTTATCCCTCAGTGCAGTCGGTAAGTACTCCCCAAAAGAACAGGTTATGGCTAGTCTGCGAAGGGCGAGCACATAAGCCTTAACATCTTCACCCGGCTGTTGCTGCCGCTGATAGAACCGGAATCTTTCTGCAGTCTCTAGTAGTTTCGGCTGGAAGTGATTTCCTAACAGTGTCAGGAGCTCTGCCAAAGTCTTAGTTGCTGGTTTTTCAGGGAAAAGGAGATCCCTAAGAGTGTCATATGTCCTAGCACCTACCACTGTCAGAAATACTGCTACTTGCCTGTCGCCTGGGATGGCATTTGCACCAAAATACTGTTCCAGTCTCTCAACCCAGGAACTCCAGGATGTCTGTTCTCCATCAAATTCACTTAATGTCCCGATCAATGATATTTTCCTGCTGGGCTTTGTGGGTGTTTGTATCCAGGTGACAATTCAGAGTTTTTTTTTTGTTTCTTTTCTTTTCTCACACGGATAGTAACCTTGTAAATCCCATCCTGGTCGTCACTGTTATATTCTCCGTGTTTTGAGAGACACAGGACTCTGATCTGGAACGACGGATGTTTATTCAGTACTCACTGTACACTCCAACATGCATTACAGGACAGCTCGGTATCGATCAATGCATCTCTTACATGTGTCTAAGATGGCCACACTGCCCCTTGACCCTTGTCATCACTCCTGGTTGGAGCCAGCCTTAAAGTAACAGTACATGTGAAACCCTTCAGGTATAACACCTTCGATCCATCCCTAAATAAAACAAAAAAAAAAAACCACAACAAAACGAGAACAGGCATAAAACAGTAACTAATAATGGTCCAATACAGTCCTCCAACTCAGGAGATTTACATGGCTTCTTTCACGTCCGGATGTGAGAACAACTTCCAGGGATGCTACGGTGAGAAAATCGCAGCGGATCACTTTCGGTGGGCCCGTCGAAAGTCTCGTAACCGGTCTAGCAGCTCCCTCACATATACAATGTGTTTCAGCAAGATTGATACTGCCTCATATTCCCATCCATCATAGTTATGTAAGTGTTATATTCTCCATGTTGTGAGAGACACAGGACTCTGATCTAGAACGACGGATGTTTATTCAGTACTCACTGTACACTCCAACATGCATTTCAGGACAGCTCGGTATCGATCAATGCATCTCTTACATGTGTCTAAGATGGCCACACTGCCCCTTGACCCTTGTCATCACTCCTGGGTGGAGCCAGCCTTAAAGTAACAGTACATGTGAAACCCTTCAGGTATAACAGTAAGTATCCAAGGTCATATGTAAGAAGAAGGCCTCATATAGTGATGTACCATTTAAAAGGAATGCTTTATTTAAATAAAATAATGTACTCACATAAAGAGGTAAACGAGCATGCAAAAAGGATTTAGGGGCCGCAAAACCCTCGTTAGCGGTTGCTTCCGGGACGCTATGCGTGTCAGCGACAGGATCTGCATTCCAGTGGGGTGGAAATGACGTAACCATGCACAATGCGTTTCATCACCATTGACGTCATCAGGAGTGGGTTGTTGTGTTTTAAAGTGACAATACCCTTTTACTGTGTTTCATGCTACCCTTTGATGCACAAATCCAAGTTCTACAGGCTGACATACCAATGCACAGCGGGCCTACACAGTCAACCAATGTCTTCCCAGAATGAGCCTAAAAATCCTTCTGTAACTCCCTCACTGCATCTTTTAAAAGTTGCAGGGGCTGGGTTGGTGTGCTGTATAGTATATTTATTGCAAGGATGAATAGAACCATGAAGAGCGCAGAATAGTCTTTGTTCTGTCCACCAGACTTCTATTCTGATTACTTGTGTTTATGTTTCTTAAAATAACATGTTGGGTTTTCTTGATTCAAACAAGTTAGTTATATGCAGAGCGCAGGCGCCATCTACTGTTCCTTTCTGGTATAGCTTCAGTTGTTCTGAAATAATTGTAAACTCAGAATGTGTTTAATAAGGTTGTTAGGATCCAGGGGTATTCTGGGTAGAATTTCTACAGGAAGTGAATCAGCGATCTTTTGAGAAGATACAGCAGGGCAGCAGGGCAGCAGGGCAGCAAGGCAGCAAGGCATGTTTCTTCAATCTCTCAACATCACCCCTGAGAGAGCTTAAAAAGTGAGTTGTTGTGATCCGATCCTGTATTATAGAGCATTTTTTCTTTACTGTATGCAATTTTGTACTGATTGATGTTTGTTTTTATCAATTTGTAGCTTCACCTGGCTTGTCCTAATACATTTGAGATCAAAGAAATATGGTATCTGAAGTTTATGGAACAGGAAGATTTAGCTCTTTGTCCTAGAGACAGAAGTCTTCTTCAGCCTTGCAATACTCAAAGGACTGGAGAATGGGATCCCATTAAAAAATATAGTATTATTTATTAATATAATAAAAAATCACACAAGCAGCTCTGTGTCACCTAGGGATGTAGAGAACAAGATGTCATCACAGGCAGGGCAGTATGGAGCAGCAGCAGCAGTGAGCAATCCCGAACCTGGCTTAGAGTGACCCCCTGAGTGTGACAGTTAATGTCTGCCATGTGTAGACAATCCACCTTGTGGCTGTGCTCCACAGTATATGTTTAATCTGGTAGCCTCGTACACATGATGAGAATGTCAGACGAATGATTGTCCAATTTTTTGCATGCTAGTCTCATATTACAATAAAAAGGTTACTCAATTTACAAAAATGTACATACAACAGAATACAACTTCGGAAGTGATAAAATGTGTTGTATTGTATTGTATTGTATTGTAATGTATCCTTTTATTTCCAAACATGCATGGTCTTGCTCTTCTTATTTTTTTTCTTCGGATTAAAACGGTACTGATTAAACAAAAATCGTACGATCTGGAAACATTTTCGTTTTGTCCCTTCGGATAATTTCGGATGAACTGTCGTGATCGGCTCTCATAATCGTGCGATGGATTTAAAAGCGGTAATTTTAGTCCAATTTTCAGATCATGTGTATTAGGCTTTAGCAATGTTTGCTTATGTACAGTATGCTTGTACATGCCCAGATTCACTGGTTTCTTCTGTGCCTTTGAACAATTTTTGCTTTCTGTAAATGTTTTTGCATCTTTAATACAGTAAGGGTACCCTATTTATATTTTGGATACCCCTTTTATATTTTATGTAAATGCCTATACTTTCTTAACAATAGCTGTACAACCCAAGACATATGTTTATCAGAATTAAAAAAAACAGTCCAATAATGACATCTGTGCCAGCCTGTACAAATGCTCTGTGCAAGATTTGGCATGGTTTGTTATTGCTGATATGTTATCATGATGTTAACAGCGAGAGTGGCATTACACCAGCTGACACTCACATTGCTGAACCCATTGCAATTTATAAACAATAACAAAAAAAACTTCACCCTCATGATCTCACAAGATTTTGCACAATCTCTCCAGATCTCACATATTACATACAAGTTCTCCCTGGAAGGTGATGATAATGTATTTTTACCTGGGGGGAGTTAGAAGGCACATCATCACAAGTGCCTAAGAAAACCAAGAAATTGGATTACCTAAATCTTAATTTTTTTTATTACCAATTTCTTTATTTTACAGGCATTAAATGTCTTCTATATATAAAATAAGCACGCAGAGATACACGCACCTGCATTTTTATAGTTTTGGATGGGGGGGGGGCTGTATTAAAGAATAGAATAAATTTTTAATGGAAACCCACTGAATTTTATAATTCACTAACCAACATTGTTTGCCCGTCTTATGCAGCTTTATTAATACTCTTGTCTGAAGTATCACCTGCACTACAGTATACTGTCCACATACAATTTAGTCCAGATGCCTGGATTCAATTGGTTGAGCGTTCATTAAACCTGTTTGAATTTTGTGAAACCCAAACTTAGCAGCAAATTCTAATAAAGTATATCGGTGATGTAGCAGAATTTCCAGCCTTCGTACTGGATGTGGGTCTGCCAGGGTTACCGCTAGTAACAACAGTACATTAAAGCATGTTCTCCAAGAGTGAGCACTGAGACAAGAAACAGTCCAGCATCTTTGGTTTTTGTATTTATTTTAGGAACTTGGATGGTAGAAGGGAATGAGTGGGATACTCCTCTGGCTCGACTATACACAATGTAATGGGACATCTGAGTAAAATACCTCTTGCCGCTGACTTGACGCCTGCTGAATGCTGGTCAACACCAGTTGGCGCTTGTTAACGCTAACTTGCTGTCTTGTTAATACTGAACTGACTTTGACTCTCCCTGGTGACACAAAGTCCTTTGCACAGCTCCCTTTAGCGATCCTGGCTGAGGTAGCTACTTGTAACACTGCTGCAACTCTTAACGCTTCAGGGCCCACACTGGCACCCTCTCTCATAGAATTCTCTTCAGGGCTTAGACTCAGGCACCCCCTTTCTATGCTTTCTCCTTGTTAGCTGGCTCCTGGATCCCTCTGACCTCCTGGAGTGGTCTCCTATCATAGGCAGACCCTGGGGCAGTTCACAGTACTCACGACTCTGCTTTCCTGGAAACCCCAACAGCTCCACACGATCCTCAGCACACTGGATCCCTCTCTGCAGCTCAGCTCAACCTTCCATCATCTAGGCCGACTGCCTAGGACACCTTTCCTCACGCTGCGCTGACAGGAGGAGTGACAGACGTCATCCTCCTCCTGGGACTCTGCTTCCCGCCAAAGACATCCTGTCATGTGCTCCCTGCAGACTTATATCCCCCTCCCAGGATGCAGTGTGGCAGAATCTGCCCTCTGGGATGGATACAAGCCCTGGTGTGCTATTGGTCAGGTTTCCTCCACTGTCCAATGAGAGCCCTTATTGGATACAGTGGGGAGACTCCCCAACTCAACAGTCACACCTGAGAACACATGACAGCCTAGCTGAACAATTGGACCCTGCTGATAAGCAAACAAGGTTTCCCCTATAGGTTACCTAGCACCTAGATAGGAGGGTGCTACAGTGAGAAGGGACATTTGCTTTTTAATAAGCCTCAATTGGCAAGTCAAAGTAGTAAAAAAATAAAGAAAGAAAGAAATAAAGATAACGAACCTAATGTTGCCTTAAGTTAGTCAGTGGCAAAACAGTTTAATAGTATTGTTTTTAAGCTTTTTTTTTCACAGTATCACTTTGCAGAAAGAAGTCTTACACATTTAAAAAATGTATTTAAAGAGAAAAATAAAAAAAAACCTAAAATATAAACCACACATTCCTTTAACCCCCTTCCTATCCTAAAAATATATGCTTCAGGTATGTGTTTGGTAGAAATTGGCTAACGTAATATTTTCTCTTTAAATAAAAATTAAAGTGTATTATCAGAGAGACAATAGCCACAGAGAGTATTAAGTAGTTGAACAGTATGTAATCAGCTTGGTTAGGCTGCAATATAAGAGGAAAAGTTAAGGTAGATTTTATCTTGAAATAAAAATAAGAGTGCATTATTAATAATATAGGAGGAAGAGATGAGGCAAATTCTATCTAGAAATACAAATTATTGGCATGATAATAGCCAGAAATATTGTTCAGTGGCTGGACAGTATGCATGCAGCTTGAAAAAAGGCCACAATATAAGAAGGCGAGATGAGGGAGAGTTTTATTTGAGAGAAAATAGCCACAAATTTTTTACAGTGGCTGGACAGTATGTGTGGTAGTTATACCATACCAGAGCACTGAAATATAACGGGAAAGGTGGCATGAGCTGTTAATAGTGACCGGTATTATGTTTTTTTTTGGGAGGGAGGGGCAGATGGCAATTAAAAGTTTAGTCTATAGCATCAGCAGCATGGAGTTTTGTAGGTATTGGTTATCCGAAAATGAATAATTTCAATGAAAGTGAGCCGGTCCACACTCTCTACTGCTGTGCTGGTGGCAAGCCAAAAGCTCCAACACATACTATCAAGCCTATGAGGTTGTCACTTCTAAAAGTGGCCATATCAGTCTTGAATCAGTAGTAGTTTATGCAGTTATGTGGTTTAGGTGCTGCCTTTCAATGCTGCCTGCAGCTAGGCCTGGCCAATATGATTTATAAAAACACAAAGAAGTGCTTAAGCAGCCACCGCTACAATTATTCTTGATGGTTGAGACAGGATTCTGCAACCATCAGAAAATGAGACAAAAGGGTTTTTATGCAGCACCTCATCAAAATGCCGCATTTGGGCGCCCTCTGTAATGGTGGCAGCAAATTGGCCATTTTACCATTGTATGAGGGATCTAATAGGGTGGCCACTCAATAGCATTCTTTCTCTTTCATAGCTCAAATATTTTGGTCTTTGCAAAGGCATGTGAGCACAGAAGACCCCATTCACCACAAAGTTTTGTGTTTGGGAAATGTTCCCCCTTGAAGCCTGCCCCATTCCTCCTCTTCACCGCCAGAACTCCAACCCCTGAAAGAGCAGCAAGTCCTGCTCTGTTTCCTGCTGCCGTTTCTCCAGTCTATCAAGCCCCAGAGTGTGCTCTCCAGGAAGAATATAGACGGAGGGATAGTATTACTATTGACCAACTTATCGCAGCTCAACATTTTAAGTGCCTCTTCAAAGGCCCCAAAATGCACTGAGCCATTGATGCTGTGAAGAAGGTGTCCAGTTTCATAATTGCACATGTACTCAATGATGGCTTTCCGCTGCCTGTGAAGTCTCTGCAGCATGACCAATGTTGAGCATGTGGAGATGTCACAGAAGAGATGCTTGGCTGGTAGCTGATGCTGCGTTTCTGCCAGGCTAGTCATGTCCAGTATAGCCAATTGAAGTGGCCACATAATTCCTGGCCCTACGAAAGATGTTCTAGAAGCCAGGGTACACACCGATTAATCACTGCAACACCAGGTTGAAGACATGTGCCAGAAAAGGTGGGTGTTTAGTTTTTCAATTGCAAAGGACAGCCAGTATATTAGTGCCATTGTTACACATGACCTTGCCTGGTTAAAGATACTACTTTTCGGTCTAAACCTGGAGAGCTGCCAGAAGCTATGGCCCAGTGTAGATCCTGTCCCACAACATATGAGTTCCCTGGGAGGCATTCCTATCCTTGCTTACCATGTCCATTGTCATGTGACACACTACATTCCACATGCTGGTAGAGGCAGGAATGGCCTTCTGGACAAAATAATGGTGGCTGTGTACCTGCCGTTGTGTAGTGGCTGCATCACAGGTCCTACATTTGTGGAAGGGGGCCGATTTCACAAGCTGGAATGGTAGCAGATGCAAATTCAGCAGTTGTGTTAAGCTAGCTTTAGAATGCTGGGCATGGGAGTGATTTAGAGACATTTTTTCCTCCACTCCAACAGCTGTGGAAGAGACACTTACCATGGAAAGGGTGCTACTGTAGATGGCAGGCTGGTTGTTGGAGAACTCTGCAGATATTCAAGCCTTCTCTTGACACTTCTCAGCTTGGCCCTATAGCAATCTTCTCCATTTGATGTGGTGTATTTTACCCTTCTAAAAATTTCCACTTGATCACTAGAATGTGAACATGTGGCAACAGAAGTAGCAGAAAAATGTTGAGGGGCGGTGCAAAAAATGAAGGAGTGTGGACCTTTTACTTACTTCTGACTTGACTCATTGCGGTGTTGCTCTCAAAAAGTTTTCACAGATTCATGTGTTTCCTTATGCATGTGGTACTGCTTGTTGCACTCAAATGACTGCTGCTGCTTCCATAGCTGATATGCTGCAAACAGAGGCTGCAGACCACAATGACGTTGTTGGCAGCAGATACATTAAAAAAGGTCACACTGCAGAGCTCTGTAGACCAGCCCTGGGGATAACAGTGGCCTGTAGCTGTTGAGCAGAATCTTCAAATGTATTAGGATGATTGCTTCCTCCCTCCTCTTCAAGCTGCCCCTGTCCCTGAACAAATCCCATTCTCTGCTGTTTTGCCTTTTCCTCCAAACTTTCCTCTTCTCCTATCATTGGCACCCATGGATGGTCTGCCACCTCATTATCCAACTCCTCTTCATTGCTTAAGTACACTTTGGAGTGTGCTCCAGCTGCTAGAACATCACTATTTTTTCTGCTTTCTTCTTGATGTCTCCACTCTCTGTGGTCAAAGTGCTGTCTTCTCCCTCACAAATATATAAAAGAAGAAATGCTTGCGCATGACCAAGATCATCTTTCTGCAGTTATTTACAGGGCTATGGCAGAATTAACAGAATACGGGGGGGGGGGGGGGAGGAGGAGGAAGAAGAGCGCATTTTAGCAGCAGCTGTAGACAAGTGGCTGCTCTGCACATTGGAGATAGAAGAGGAGGAAAGCTTTGTCAACTGCTTAACTACCTCCATTATGTGCTAGGATCTGCCTCTTGATGGTGCAACACAACTAATTCTTTGTCCTGTCCTCTCCTACTGCCTCTGCATGTAGAATCTCTGCCACTTTAGGCTTGCTTGACATTTTAAATAAAATAGATTGTCTAAATTAAAAAAAAGGCCCTAGCAAAAGAAAAGAAAATATACATTACCTATAAAAAAAAAAAAAAAACATAAAACACCAATCCTGAACCCAATTTTTTTTTTTTTAACCCAGCGGAAAAAACATGAAATAAACGAATATTAAAAAGCCCAATAGAAAAATAACTGAAAGGAAAGAGGGAGCCAACAGGTAAACAGCACAGACAAAAATGTAGTCCTAAAAATAAAGGTACACAAGAATATGTAGCCCTCCACTCTGCAATCAATAGTTGTTTAGTGCAATGAAGCACAGAATAGCACTCTGTAGCAAGTAACTCTCCCTACACAGACTGCCACAGACTACAAAGACTCTCCCTAAGGCTGGCCATACACTATACAATTTTCTTGTTCAACTTTGCTTTAGATTTACCAAAACCATGTGATATAGGGTCAAACCTAAACACTTTCAATGTGTATGCAATCTGGCAGGCCCTTGCACTACATAGTTTAAGGTAAATCTAAAGGAAATTGAATAAGTAAATTGTATAATGTATGGCCAGCTTAAGCTACACACCCTGACAAATGACTTCTGGGAGCCCACCCGTTTAAAGTTAAAGGGCCTGTTCATAACAAGTCCTCCATTATTGGCCACTGTAACCCTGAAGACCAGAGTTGAAAGTTCAGGCAATGCATAATGGCTGCAAGAATTCTGTCGGGAAAATCTTCACAATAAACAGTTGGAGCCCCAAATTTTTTATCCTTTAAATCTGCTGTGAGCCCACAGTAGCAGCGAACTTGAAACTCATCCTTAGTCCCGTCTTGTAACTTTTAATGTAAACAGAGCAGGTGCTCTGGGAGGGAGAAACAGGGTCAGATGAGCTTCTGATGGAGCCCACATAAACTGATTTCAGTGTTTCTGCTTTAAACTTTGAGGTTGAATTGCTTTTCAGCAGAGCTTTTCTGTTTATTTGATATGTTAGTTTCAATGAACCTAAAAAGAATTATAACCAATTCATATCTGGATTTATTGCATTTTAATAACGCCAACAATAATGTAGTATATTAGTCATGCATTTAAGGTACACACCACTGAGGTTCCTTTTGCCTTTTTTAAGTGTGCGTTTTTAAGTAGTGTGATGTCAATGGCTGAAAAAGACAAATAACACATTGAGCAGCTGTGAGCCAAATGATGAAAACACTGTTAAGGCTCCTGTAACGCAATACCTTAACTCCAAACAGTGGCATGTAATCTTAACCATTTAAATCTGCTCATATACACTTTAAAACCAATGTTTGCAGGGCATTTGTCAGAACTGCCTGCCAAACATAGAACATTTCCAGAAAACGATGGAGTGATAGCAAGGTTTCATAATGATCTTAAAGCTCTCTTCTGTCCTTCCAAATAAAAGTAACATGAGCACAGTAGTCACACGAAAACTGAGCATTGCACTATGTTTACAACACTGTTGGATCTTAATAAAGTTGATGAGTAAATTAAAGTGATTGTAAAGGTATAATATTTTTTTACCTAAATGAATTCTATGCATTAAGGTAAAAAACCTTCTGTGTGCAGCTCCAACCCCTTCCCCCCACAGCCCCTTCTTATACTTACCTGAGCCCGATCTCGATCCAGCGCTGTGCCTAAGAAGAGTGTCTCTCTCTACTCTCTTCCTCCTCACAGGGCAGATTGATAACAATGGGAACCATTGGCTCCTATTGCTTTCAATCAAATCCTGTGATGAGGAAGCTTGGGGCAGGGCTGAGCTGCACTGTCTGTGTCTACAGACGTAGACAGCATAGCTCTGGATGAAGCCAACAGGTGAGGAGGAGCCTGGAACACAGGAGGGGAACCTCAGAAGAGGAGAATCATGGCCCCTCTGTGCAAAATCATTGCACAGAGCAAGTAAGCGCCGGTTCACATTGCAGCGACGCTACTTCGGGTGGCGACCTCCGAGGTCGCGGTGCGAGCAGCGCGCCGCGACCCCGGAGCGGCCGCCACGGACTTCATAACATTGAAGTCTATGGCGGTCGCCTCCGGGTCGCCCCAAAGAAGCTCCGGACCCTTTTTCTAGGTCGGAGCGACTTGTGTCGCTCCTATTAGAACGGGTCCGCAGCTTCCCTATGGGAGGCAACCTGCGGCGACCTGTGAGGCGACCAGGTCGCCTCACAGGTTGCCCTAGTGTGAACCGGCACTAAGTATACTATGTTTGTTTTTGTTTTTTTAAATAAATTAGGTTTAAAATCACTTTAGGTCAAAAACATTGTGCAAGAGAAAAAACTAGTACAGTTTTAATGACACTGTTAGTAATCCTAATGCTCTCAAAGAGGTTATAAACCGAATTTTTTTTTTTTTTTACCCTGAAAGAGAAAGACATAATGAGCTAGTATGCATCGCATACTAGCTCATTATGAAATACTTACCTTAGAATGAGCCCCCCGCCGTGCCGCCCGCTTACCTCTATGGCGGGCGACATGTCCAGTCACCCGTCTTCCGGGATCGCGGCATCCGGCCATCTGATTGGCCGGAGCCGCGGTGACGTCACTCCCGCGCACGCGCAGGGGAGCCGACGGTCACGGCACGGGGCACTGAAGGAACGGCACCAGCGGCCGTTCCTTCAGAGCGCATGCGCCAGTGACGTCACTGGCTGCATGTAAGGTAAATATCTCCTAACCGGTACATGTTTAGGAGATATTTACAGTACCTATAGGTAAGCCTTATCATAGGCTTACCTATGGGTACAACTTGCAGAGGTGGGTTTACTTCCTCTTTAATGCTTTTAAAGAATACAACTGAAACCGTAGCATACATGTCTATACATTCAGATACTTGCTATCTACAGTGCTTTTGGAATATTTGGTAATATTCAGAGGAAAATTAAATTAAAAAAGCAATCCTCAAACAGAACAACTCATGTAACTAAAAGTGAAAATGCAGAGATATGAATATTCAGAGACCAATTTCAGATATGCAACTTTTGAAACCACTATTATTTTTACTTTAAGAGCAACTGAGAAATACTTGGGGGTTGATTGAGCAAACGCTGTTTTATTATAGCTGCAGAACACAAACAAATACCTTTTGATGTGTGCTCATCGTAAAGGTGAACCATTCTACCCTCTCTGAAATCCAAACCACCGCGGAGGCCGGATGCACTTGGTGAATATAGCCTAGGGTGCATTGTTGTTTCAAAAAGCTGGTGCAGTTTATTGTATTAGTGAACAAGAACAGAGCTCAGGCAGCTCTAGGGGAATTTAAAATTGAATTTTTTTTTTACAGTATATCAGGTATGGAGAAAGTACAATAGGATATTTTAAGAGAATACATAAATCAAAAGTTTTTCTAAGTAACAATAACATTTTCATTTAGTTTTTTTAGAAGAATAGGAGTAGAAATTATAAGGGTTTTAGTATCACCAATTTGTGAAGGAATATTGTAAATGACGATAAAACTAAAAAGTATTAGTAAGCCTTTTGTATTATGGAACTTATCTATTAAATGTATTCCCTGATAAGGCTACCCTCCGACATTAGGCTATAACCTAACCTCTCAGTTATTCGGTTTTAAAATAGAAAATACATGTAAATTGACATGCAAATATTTCAGAACTGTAGTTGCACTAAATGATCATGTTGATCTATAATTGATTATTTTTAATTGAAAAGGTATGACACTGGCTGAAAATCCAGTAACATTTTATTATATCAATTAAGTCCAAATAAATTTTCTTGGTTGTAATGAACTATGTTTTCCAAGAAGAGGACAGTTGGTCTGATCACTTGTACAATCAATTATTTATCAGTATGTGTATGGCTAGAATTAGAGCATGTCATGCCATGCCATGCCATGCCATGTTTTATAAAAATGCTTCTGTTGGTGAAACTTATGGGCCATACACACTATAAGATTTTCTGAAGACTTTTTCCTTTAGATTTACCAAAACCATATAATATGAGATCAAACCTAAACACTTTCAATTTGTATGCAATCCGGCAGGCCCTTGCACTACATAGAAAAGGTAAGTCTGCAGACAAAAGTCTGCAGATAATCTGCACGTGTGTATGGGGCATTAGTTTCACTTTTTGTCCATCCTCGGCCATTGTCATGTGGAAGAAAGTTATGTAAAATTTCCACTTTGGCAGATGGTATAAAATTTGACAGAGAACTCTTCATTCTATCCAAATAGACCAAAAAAAATAAAAAATCACGTACAGTCATGTGAAAAAGTAAGTGCATCCATGGAAAGTAGTCATTTTTTTAAGCATATTTTAACAGGCAAACTTTTGATCCTTATTCAAACAGGGCATGCAGATATAGGTAATATGAACAAACAAACTAATTCTCCTGGGCTCAACAGAGATGTGGCGGCAAAAGGTCCCTATTGGACCATACACACTATAAGATTTTCTGAAGACTTTTTCCTTTAGATTTACCAAAACCAGATAATATGAGGTCAAACCTAAACACTTTCAATTTGTATGCAATCTGGCAGGCCCTTGCACTACATAGAAAAGGTAAATCTGAAGGAAAAAGTCTTCAGAAAATCTTATAGTGTGTATGGCCCTTAATGCCCCATACACACGTGCAGATTATCTGCAGACTTTTGTCTGCAGACTTACCAAAACCATATAATATGAGGTCAAACCTAAACACTTTCAATTTGTATGCAATCCGGCAGGCCCTTGCACTACATAGAAAAGGTAAGTCTGCAGACAAAAGTCTGCAGATAATCTGCACGTGTGTATGGGGCATAAGGCTCCAGGTATAAGCACAGATTTTTCTGCACTCCAGGGGTCAGGGAAAACCTGATTGGAACACTGTATAAAGAACAAAAAGAGGGTGCACCAACCTTGTGCATTACCCAAATGGAGTTTATTAAAATTAATTAAGGAGAAATATACTCACAAACATAAATATTGTTAAAAGCATATCGATTCACAATGGACCCAAAGCAACCAGGTCATCAGGACAGCGTCCAACACGCCGGAGAACCCTCCAAATGGCTGAAGATCCCCTCTTCTTCTGAGCCACAGTGGCAATTACGTGGTCATGCGACACTGTACCCAAATAAAATGATGGGGTTTTTTCCACAAATAGAGCTTTTTTTTGGTGGTATTTGATCACCTGTGCATTTTTTTTTTTTTTTCGCTAAAAACAAAAAAAGAACCACAATTTATTAAAAATTCAAAAAATATATATATTTTTAACATTCTGCTATAAAACATACCCAATAAAAAATTAAAAAAAAAATAATTTTTTTCATCAGTTTAGGTCAATATGTATTCTGCTACATATTTCTGGTAAAAGAAAATCCTAATAAGTGTATATTGATCAGATTGCGCAAAAGTTATAGCGCCTACAAACTATGGGATACATTTATGGACTTTTATTTTATTGCTTTTAATAGTAATGGCAGCGATCAGGGATTGTTAGCCGGACTGCGACATTGCAGCAGAGAAATCTGACACTTGTTGGGGACCAGGGGCACCAATACAGTGATCAGTGCTAAAAAAAAATGCACTGTTACTGTATAAATGACACTGGCAGGGAAGGGGTAACACCAGGGGTGAAGGGGCAAAGGGTTAAGTGTGCTCCTAGGCAGTGCTTTCTAACTGTGGGGGGAGTGGCTGCACTAGAGGAAAAGTGAGATCTGTGTTTCAGTTTAACTTAGCTGAAACACAAGATCTCTCTTTTCCTCCCTGTCAGAACAGCGATCTGCCTTGTTTCCATAGGCAGACCACCGTTCTGTCATTCCCCTGAACGATCTGCGGGTCCCGACGGCCATTGCGGCCCCCGGACCCACTGATTGGCGTTCAAACACAGCGGGAGCGGTGCTCCGGTGGCGCGCCCCCCTACATCGCCTTCACAAAATCATGTACATGTACATTATTTTGTGCAGCCTTGCTGCAGTATATATGCCTTGGGCGGTCCGGAACTGGTTAAATCCACAAATTGGATGTTTCAGCTTATGTGCCAATGATTAGAACCTCCTTTAGAGAGTATGAAAGGTGAACTTGTCTTATTTAAACCTTAGATATCTAGGGTCTTGTGTTCCCTTTGCTAATGACACATGGTCTCATTATGCCAAGATAAAAAGAACTGTCTAAGGATTTGTATGTGTATGTATTTGGCAAGGGATTTTTAAAGGTAACCAAATTATTTGCACTAAAAGTGACACTAAACTCTTGCTTATAACAAAAAAAATCATATTCAAGTATAAATTCCTAACACAAAAATGCATCATCTGTTGCTCAGTGTTTTGCTGCTGTGATCTGACTTCCTGTAACAGAGTGGCTACATTTATTCTTCATGATCTCATTGTATTTAGGAACATAGCCACCCTGCTCACTCCTGAGATGAACTAGGGACGATGGGATGTGTAGTTTGCATTGAGCAGTGCACATGGTCGCAATTAACATGCACTGCTTGTTCTAAACAGAGAAGTGAGGGGAAAAAAAGCTCATGGAAGATGGTACAAGAAGGCAGAAAAACACAGCAAGAAATCATTTCTAAAAAAATAACATTTTTAGGACAATAAGTAATGGATGTGTATGGATTATTTTTGGAGAATAAGGATTATTGTTTAGTGTGTCACTTTAATAATTCCGATGTAAGGAAAATAATGTACAGATAACATATTTCAAATGACCTCTAATTTGTTCAGGGCTGGCCAACCCAGCAAATTCAGAGTAAGAGCTAACTGATGAAAACAGAAGTATCCAAGAATCCCAAATTTTAATTGCAGGAAGTACAGCGAAATACAGTTAACTCTTGAAACAGTTGGCATCAAAATGCATGCATCTACAATCAGAAAGAGACTGCACCAATTTAACCTACATAGGAGATTTGTTAGGAAGAAGAATATTAGAGCAAGACGACAGTTTGCCTTCAACAATTTAGGCAAAAGACCAGGCCCTCTGGAATGATCTGCTGTGGACTGATGAATCAAATATAAGAATTGTTTGGCCACAGTAGCTGTATACTGTATGTGTGGTAGCAAAGACATCTTGCCAGGAGAAAACATAGTTAAATAGTTACATAGTTAGTCAGGTTGAAAAAAGACACAAGTCCAACTGGCTCAACTAATAAAAAAAACAAAAAAAAAACAGTAATGAAAACCCAACCATACAATCCCATGTGCACAATCCTATACCCACAGTTGATCTAGAGGAAGGCGAAAAAACCCCAGGAAAGCATGATCCAATTTGCTACAACAGGGGAAAGAAACATCCTTCCTGATCCCCGGAGAAGCAATCTGCTATTCCCTGGATCAACTTTACCTATAAATATTAGTACCCACTATGTCCACCCAGGAAAGGATCCAGGTCATTTTTAAAGCAATCTAGTGAGCTAGCCAGAACCACCTCTGGAGGGAGTCTATTCCACATTTTCACAGCTCTTACGGTGAAGAAACCTTTCCGTGTTTGGAGACAAAATCGGTTTTCCTCTAGACATAAAGAGTGCCCCCATGTCCTCTGTGTTGACCTTAAAGTGAACAACTCAACGCTAAGTTTACTATATGGACCCCTTATGTATTTATACATATTGGTCATATCCCCCCTTAATCTCCTCTTCCCAAGAGAGAATAAATTCAATTCCGCTAATCTTTTTTCATAGCTGAGCTCCTCCATGCCTCTTATCAGTTTGGTTGCCCTTCTCTGCACTTTCTCCAGTTCCCGATATCCTTTTTAAGAACTGACACCTACTCCTGATTATTTTGTAAAGGGCCTACATGCTCAGACCTAACCTTTTTACTATTAATAAATTTGAAGAAAACACTCATATCAACTGAGAATCATGGTGGTGGAGATGTTGTGATTTGGGGTTGCTTTTCTGCTTTAGGGCCTTGAGAGCTTGCAGTCATTTAGTCATTTATTATTTATATATCATATCAAAGTTTAAAGTGGAACTAAAGTTACACTGACACATAATGTGAGCACACTGGCTCTTTATTTAAAATACATCTACCTGCCTACTTGCAGCATTCTCTGGCATGTAAACTGAGCTGTGCATGCACCCCTGTGTGCCGGGATGACTGACTTTTCCACATGTGCATGGTCAAAGACTGGCACCCAAAAAAACATGCTGGCACCAGTTAGGGCCATTGAAGGAATGGTTAGTTTAGCTTCGCTTTAAAGAGCAAAGCCACTTTTGGTCCTTTTCATTCTGCAGCACTGTCATTTTCTGTAAAATGCAATATGGCAACCTAGGGGTGTTCTGTACACAGTTGGTATACAGAACAACCCCCATAAATGTAATTTCCTGCTTGTGTGTTTGGCTTACTGATTATCCCAAAAAGCTACACTAAGCTAAAAGTCAGATTTTGGGATCACCTGCAACAAAAATTTAGATTTTGGTGAGGTATTCCCAAAGTTAAATCACATCTAAAGGGATGCAGACCATGCCACCTTCCTCATTAGGACACCAAAAGTAAAGCAGCTGATTGATAATTATAAAATCACTCCCATTCACATTCACTTAGACATAGACAAACAAATAGCTATTTCTTCAGAATAAGAAAGGTAGGAATCTGTAATGAACTTTGTAAAAATCCTTGCAATGTACATAGATCAACCAGAGGGGAATGATTTTTTTTTTTTTTTTTTTTTGGAGTTACTCTTCAGGCTAAACCAGAAATGATCAACACAATAATAATCCAAAGAACACTAACAAATCCACCAAGGAATGGCTCAAAAAGTAGAAATAAAGGCCTATGGTTAACTAATGGAATTGTTGTGGGGGGGATTTGAAATGGGCAGTTTATGCAAGCAAAACTACAAACATCTTGCAACTCAAAGAAATTTTTATTAAGGAGTGGTAAACATTTTCAGTGAGTCGATGTCAGAGACTGGAAGGCAGATATGCAATATGCCTACAAGCTGTACCAGCTTCTTACTGGTACTTACTTTTCCAACACTGCACCATTACATATGTTGATATTTTTGTAAAGTGATTAAACATTTTCTTGTGGTTTTATTCATACAGTATCTCACAAAAGTCAGTACACCACTCACATTTTTGTAAATATTTTATTATATATTTTCATGTGACAACACTGAAGAAATTACACTTTGCTACAATGTAAAGTCGTGAGTGTATAACAGGGTAAATTTGCTGTCCCCTCAAAATAACTCAACACACAGCCATTAATGTCTAAACCACTATCAACAAAAGTGAGCACACCCCTAAGTGCAAATGTCCAAATTGGGCCCAATCAGCCATTTTCCCTCCCCGGTGTCATGTGACTCTGGAAGTTTAATATGGCATCTCCTGGCAAAGAACTCCTTGAGGATCTGAGAAAAATAATTGTTGCTCTACATAAAGATGGCCTAGGCTATAAGAAGAGTGCCAAGACCCTGAAACTGAGCTGCAGCATAGTGGCCAAGACCATACAACAGTTTACCAGGACAGGTTCCACTCAGAACAGGCCTCGCCATGGTGGACCAAAGAAGTTGAGTGAATGTGCTCAGTGTCATATCCAGAGGTTGTCTTTGGGAAATAGACGTATGAGTGCTGCCAGCATTGCTGCAGAGGTTAAAGGGGAGAGGGTTAACCTGTCAATGCTCAGACCACATGCCGCACACTGCATTAAATTGGTCTGCATGACCGTCGCCCCAGAAGGAAGCCTCATCTAAAGATGATGCTGAAGACAAGCTGAAGACAAGCAGACTAAGGACATGGATTACTGGAACCATGTCCTGTGGTCTGATGAGACCAAGATAAACTTATCTGGTTCAGATGGCGTCAAGAGTGTGTTGCGGCAACCAGGTGAAAAGTACAAAGACAAGAGTGTTTTGCCTATAGTCAAGCATGGTGGTGGGAATATCATGGTCTGGGGCTGCATGAGTGCTACCAGAACTGGGGAGCTACAGTTCATTGAGGGAACCATGAATGTCAACATGTACTGTGACATACTGAAGCAGAGCTTGATCCCATCCCTTTGGAGACTGGGCCGCAGGGCAGTATTCCAACATAACGACCCGAAACACACCTCCAAGATGACCACTGCCTTGCTAAAGAAGCTGAGGGTAAAGGCGATGGACTGGCCAAGCATGCCTCCAGACCTCAACCCTATTAAGCATCTGTGGGGCATCCAAAAATGGAAGGTGGAGGAGCGCAAGGTCTCTAACATCCACCAACTCTGTGATGTCATCATGGAGGAGAGTAAGGGGACTCCAGTGGCAACCTGTGAATCTCTTGTGAACTCAATGCTCAAGAGGGTTAAGGCAATGCTGGAAAATAATGGTGGCCAAACAAAATTTGGACACTTTGGGCCCAATTTGGACATTTTAACTTTTCAGTGTTGTCACATGAAAGATATAATAAAATATTTACAAAAATGTGAGGGATGTACTCACTTTTGTGAGATAGTGTATATATCACCTTTATCTGTAGGCACTGTTTGAATAACGATTTAATGTTTGCCTGGTCAAATATGTTGAAAAAGTCAACTATTTTTATGGGGTATAAGTCATTTTTTCCATTATATATATTTATATGTCATTCACAGCCTTGACCTCATGTTCTCCTACCTATGCACTCCTCGCAACCTCTCCAACATTCCATTCCCTCTCTCTGATCACCACCTCATTGGTTTGAGTCTCTCCTTGTCCTCCTCCTTACCTTCCAACTACCTAACAATTACCCGTAGAAACCTTCGCCATCTTAACCCTTCACTTCTTTTTTCTGCTACAGATTGTCTTGGCAACACAATCTCATCCCTTTCCTGCCACAACATGGCCACTTCTGTCTACAACAGTTCACTGTCATCTACCCTGGATGCCTTGGCCCCCCTCACTACACACAGAATCAGGCCCCGACCGCTACAACCCTGGCAGACATATAATACCAGAAGCCTCAAAAAACATAGTCGCGCACTTGAGCGTCTGTGGCGTAAGACTAAGTCACAGCAAGATTTCAGCCAATATAAATCTGCCCTCCAAAAATACGCTTCCTGCCTCCACACTGCCAAACAGATCTATTTTATCACTCTCATTAACACCCTCTCACACAGTTCCCGTCAACTCTTTTCTACCTTCAACACTCTACTTCGTCCTCCATTACTTCCACCCACTAACTTACTCACTTGTCTTGATTTCTCCTAAATTCTGCCTGCATTGATCCTGGCTTGCCTTTGACCATGCTTTTGCCTATGCATCTGCTCCTGATGCATCTGCCTATGTATGACCCTGTTTGTCTGACTCTGCTTCAGTCTCTACTGCTGCTGGACTCCCTGCTGCGAACCCCTGCCTAAGTTCCACTGGTGTCCATCCGGAATTCCTGCTCCGCTGTAATTTACTGACTGTCTCAGCCTGCTCCTGTCTCCTGCTCACTAGTGTCCATATGGCACTCCTGCTCCGCTGCAGTCCACTGACGGTCTTCCTCTATTTAATCCTGAAAGTCCGTGCAGCCCGGCTGCTAGCAAGATCAATAGGCACTCGTGCCATTCTGCACTCCTACTCTACCTGTCTGCTCTATCAAGGGCCCCAAGTCAGAGGTGTAAGAAAGGTCTTCCTTATCTTATTAGGCTCTTCCACCAGGTACGTGACACAAGGCTAATAAAAAAACTACTTGCACATAGTTGGAATATGACAACAATGTGACAACAATCTTACAATGTGAACAATCTATTTGCCTTTAGTAAATCAGCTCTGTACCCCTGACATAAATACTTAGAGGCTGATTTATAAAACATAAGCTTTGCATATGTCTCAACATTGGGGGAAGCGTAAGGATTTCCCTTACTTCCTGTAATGTTTATAATATGTTTGTAATAGTTTCCTGGTTGCCTTTCATTGGACAAATGTAACAACCCCTAATATTTGATCCTAAAAGAAAAATAGCACATTTAACCATGAGAACAAGAACATTCGCCCATGAGAGGATATAGGCTAAGAACCAACAGGAGACATAATATGAGGGAGACTTCTGCACAGTTTGAACCTTAGCAGGCCACATACCCTTAACCTGGGAGGTTACTTTGCCACGAGGGCCCCCTGGCAAAGCACCTTGTCCCTATGTTGCTGAAGACAAGGACCCCTTCTTCACAACCCTTGCCGTGAGGGTCTGTGGGCAGAGGGCTTATTGTTGTTTATAAATAAGGGGTCCCCCAGATACTGGCATGTGAATAAATAAGGGGGGCATAGTATCAATCACATCATCCAATGATGCAGGTTCATGTCCATCATGGGGAAGACCATGTCAATCAATGAGACCAAAAATGCCTGATCCCATCATCATCCCAACATCATCATCCCATCACCAAATGTACCGAATGACACATCTGGGTCCATGCCCCTAAAGTAAATAAAGGGGCAGGGTCACCTGGTGGCATCATTGATCAAATATGGACATGACCATATATGATCAATGGCATCACTGATAGACCTCGTCTTTTTGTTTATTTTAGCAGCTGGGACCCAGAGTTATCACTCAGATGATTCCCACCACTAAAATAAGCAAAGAGCGGGGATTAGACATGTGCAGAACAAAAATAAAAACCTGTTTTGTTTCATTTTGGATGGATATGGTTACATTCATTATGTTAGAATTGATTTGTTTTCATAATTAATTTCCTTTTGTTTTTGTGTCAACTTGTATTTTTCGTTCATATTCAAATCAAATTTGATATTGATTCAAATCAAATATCTGAAAATTAGCTAAGTACTACATGTTCAAAGACTGTTTAAATATTGGTGATTTTATCAAATAAAAATACATTTTCACAACATGAAAGTCCCCATTATGGGCCCTATATGTAACATGAAATCATAGGTAAGTTATCATCATTATAATATACAAAAATTGTTGAACAACAAGAGTATCAATATGTGCCGGACCCCAAACACTATTCATAAAATACCACTAAATTCTTCTTTTGGAAATTATGGCAGCAACTTTATGCATTGTATAAAAATGTATTTATTATTACTAATATGAAACTCACGTGATTGAAGATACTATCTTTTTGTATACCTTAAAACCCACATACAGAACAATTAAGTTGAGTATAGTCATTATAAGCATGTTCTGCCTTCATTTATGCACACCATCCACTTCTGCCAAAATAGGGTTGGGGGGGGGGGGGGGGACACTGAGCATTAAAATTAGTATACTATACATATACAATGCCATTTAAGAAGATCCAATGAGTCAAATACTGGTGATGGTAATGGATTGGATATGCACTGTACAATAGATTGCCATTTTATATTTGGTACAATAGATGCACAGTAGATCTGTTCCTCTGCATTTAAAGGAAGCTTGCCTTCTTACCAAATAATGTAATCTATGAAAAAAAGGTGGCAGTTGTATTAGGTAAGTTAGTGCAAGAGCTAAGATGAGCATACAAAGTGTAGTAATAGTAACCCTAACACATGCCAAATCTTTGCATTCCTTTTTCAGTAGAGTTAGATTAGTGCAAGGTTATTTCATGTTGATTGTAAAGTCATGATTTAAAAACAAAAAAATAACAAACATGTTATACTTACCAGCTCTGTGAAGTTAGTTTTGCACATGGCAGCCGGGATCTTCCTCTTCTCAGGTCCCTCTTCGGCTCTCCTGCCCCCCCCCCCCATTCTGTTGAGAGCCCCCATAGCAAGCAGCTTGCTATGGGGGCATCTGAGTCAATTCAGGCATGGAGCCTTGACCCGGCCCAGCCCCCCCCCCCCCTCTATTATGATTGGCTGAATAATTTTGATTGACAGCAGCAGGAGCCAATCGCGTCGATGAGGAGGGGGGTCCCAGGCAGCTTAGACACTCCTGCAACATCGCTGGATAAAGACGGGCTCACGTAAGTATTAGGGGGGCTGCTTCAATGCATTGATTGCATTGGAATAAAAACCTTCTGCCTTTACAATACCTTTGACTACTTCCATACCGGGCCAATTCTGCCATTTCTCTCCTACATGTAAGAATCATAATTTTTTGCTAGAAAAATACTTAGAACACCCAAACATTATATATATTTATATATAAATATATAAATATATATATATATATAAATAAATATAAAAGGCCCTAGAGAATAAAATGGTTGGTGTTGCAAATTGTATGTCATGTGGTATTTGTGCAGCGATTTTTCAAACACAATTTTTTGGGAGATGAAATAGACTTTGGGTATTAATTAGGGTTGAGCGAACACGGACTGTATTATTCGTGTTCGTACCGAATAATTGGATTTTTGTTACCCGAACACGGACCCGAAAACTTTACTGTATGTTCGGGTAAAAATCCGTGTTCGGTCATTTTATTTCCGGGTTTTGCATGCTTTGGCGCGCTTTTCATGGCGGGCTTTCAACAGCCAATCAACAAGCGTTTAACTGGTGTGCCTTAAGCCATCCCAGCCATGCCTACAAATGTATTAGTAGCTGTGATTGGCCGTCTGAAGCATGTGACCAAGTCTTTATAAGTTCGAGGCAGCGCCGCTGCGGCGTCATTCTGCTGTTTAGTTCAGGGAAAGAGCACACATCAACGTGCTGGCTGCTGATTAGGGACAGACAGGAAAAAAGAAACCATTTGTGTCCGGATAGAATTGAGGGACAGGTCGGAGTGTGTTAGGCAGGGCGAGTTGTAGGCATTTTAGGGAGAGAGTCTGCTGATTTTTAGGGTCAGTTTTCTACGATCAATTTTGCTGTGTGGGAGGGGTTTGCAGTGACCGATCTACGATCTTATCAATCCTTTTAGGGAGAGAGTCTGCTGATTTTTAGGGTCAGTGTGTTCTACAAACTACAATCGATATTGCTCTGTGGGGTGGGGTTTGCAGTGACCGATCTACAATCTTATCAATCCTTTTAGGGAGAGAGTCTGCTGATTTTTAGGGTCAGTGTGTTCTACAGACTACAATCGATATTGCTGTGTGGGGTGGGGTTTGCAGTGACCGATCTACGATCTTATCAATCCTTTTAGGGAGAGAGTCTGCTGATTTTTAGGGTCAGTGTGTTCTACAAACTACAATCGATATTGCTGTGTGGGGTGGGATAGGAGATAGGCAGGTGTCAGTGGTCCACATCCATTTTGCTGTGTGTGGGGTGCAGTGAACACAATCTTTTTGGGGTGCAGTGAACACAATCTTTTTGGGGTGCAATGAACACAATCTTTTTGGGGTGCAGTGAACACAATCTTTTTGGGGTGCAGTGAACACAATTTTTTTGGGGTGCAGTGAACACAATCTTTTTTGCCCACTGAGGAGGAGGGAGAAAAGTATTTTTCTATCAGGCACTGTGTGCAGCGTTTTTCCTTCAGCTGTGCTGTGCTGACTGATCATACACTGCTGTGTTCAGTTCACATGTGCTATTATTGAGTGGTTTCAAAAATCATACACTTTTTTTCTATTCCACTATTCAATATACAGCCTTGGGTTAAAAAAAAATTAAATTGTGGCCTGCAGCAGAGCTGAATGATATTTGGGGTTTTTGGGGTTCATCTCATACTTCTGAAGATTTGAGGGTGCTGCCTGTTCCATACTCCTCCTACTCCTCATTCAGCCTTTTAGGGGTACAAATAATAGTAATTGGGGCCTAGTGTGGTTTTGTACGTGTGAGATACATACACTTTTTTTGATCATATTTCCTATTCCGCTATTCAATAAAAACCTTTGGGGATCAATTAAATTGCGGGATAGTTTGTGTTGGTACGTGTGAGATCCACCTTTCCAAGTTTTTGGGGTTCATCTCATACTTCTGAAGATTTGAGGGTGCTGCCTGTTCCATACTCCTCCTACTCCTCATTTAGCCTTTTAGGGGTACAAACAATAGTAATTGGGGCCTAGTGTGGTTTTGTACGTGTGAGATACATACACTTTTTTTGATCATATTTCCTATTCCGCTATTCAATAAAAACCTTTGGGGATCAATTAAATTGCGGGATAGTTTGTGTTGGTACGTGTGAGATCCACCTTTCCAAGTTTTTGGGGTTCATCTCATACTTCTGAAGATTTGAGGGTGCTGCCTGTTCCTTACTCCTCCTACTCCTCATTCAGCCTTTTAGGGGTACAAACAATAGTAATTGGGGCCTAGTGTGCTTCTGTGCGTGTGAGATACATACACTTTTTTTGATCATATTTCCTATTCCGCTATTCAATAAAAACCTTTGGGGATCAATTAAATTGCGGAAAAGTTTGTGTTGGTACGTGTGAGATCCACCTTTCCAAGTTTTTGGGGTTCATCTCATACTTCTGAAGATTTGAGGGTGCTGCCTGTTCCATACTCCTCCTACTCCTCATTCAGCCTTTTAGGGGTAAAAACAATAGTAATTGGGGCCTAGTGTGGTTTTGTACGTGTGAGATACATACACTTTTTTTGATCATATTTCCTATTCCGCTATTCAATAAAAACCTTTGGGGATCAATTAAATTGTGGGATAGTTTGTGTTGGTACGTGTGAGATCCACCTTTCCAAGTTTTTGGGGTTCATCTCATACTTCTGAAGATTTGAGGGTGCTGCCTGTTCCATACTCCTCCTACTCCTCATTCAGCCTTTTAGGGGTACAAACAATAGTAATTGGGGCCTAGTGTGGTTTTGTACGTGTGAGATACATACACTTTTTTTGATCATATTTCCTATTCCGCTATTCAATAAAAACCTTTGGGGATCAATTAAATTGCGGGATAGTTTGTGTTGGTACGTGTGAGATCCACCTTTCCAAGTTTTTGGGGTTCATCTCATACTTCTGAAGATTTGAGGGTGCTGCCTGTTCCAAACTCCTCCTACTCCTCATCCAGCCTTTTAGAGGTACAAACAATAGTAATTGGGGCCTAGTGTGCTTCTGTACGTGTGAGATACATACACTTTTTTTGATCATATTTCCTATTCCGCTATTCAATAAAAACCTTTGGGGATCAATTAAATTGCGGGATAGTTTGTGTTGGTACGTGTGAGATCCACCTTTCCAAGTTTTTGGGGTTCATCTCATACTTCTGAAGATTTGAGGGTGCTGCCTGTTCCAAACTCCTCCTACTCCTCATCCAGCCTTTTAGGGGTACAAACAATAGTAATTGGGGCCTAGTGTGCTTCTGTACGTGTGAGATACATACACTTTTTTTGATCATATTTCCTATTCCGCTATTCAATAAAAACCTTTGGGGATCAATTAAATTGCGGGATAGTTTGTGTTGGTACGTGTGAGATCCACCTTTCCAAGTTTTTAGGGTTCATCTCATACTTCTGAAGATTTGAGGGTTCTGCCTGTTCCAAACTCCTCCTACTCCTCATCCTGCCTTTAGGGGTACAAACAATAGTAATTGGGGCCCAGTGTGCTTCTGTACGTGTGAGATACATACACTTTTTTTGATCATATTTTCTATTCCGCTATTTAATCAAAACCTTTGGGTATAAACAATTAAATTGCGGGATAGTCTGTGTCGGTACGTGTGAGATACACCTTTCCAATTTTTGGGGCGCATCTCATACTGCCGAGGATTTGAGGGTGCTTCAGTCTGCCTCCTGCCTGTTCCGAACTCCTCCTACTCCTCATCCTGCCTTTAGGGTACAAAAATTGTAATCAGGGCCTAGATTGTGTTTGTACGTGTGAGATACACCGTTTTGTAAAATTTGTCCTATTCCGCTATTCAATATACACCCTGTTTGAGTGTAAAAAATTAAATTGCGGGATAGTTTGTACCGGTACATGTGAGATACACCTTTTTAAATTTGTTTGGCACATCTCCGTCTACCGCCGAGGATTGCAGGGCACTTCAGTTTGGCTCCTGTTCCCAACTCCTCCTACTCCTCTTCCTCATCCTGCCTTTAGGGTACAAAAAATTGTAATCGGGGCCTAGTTGGTGTTTGTACGTGTGAGATACACCGTTTTGTAAAATTTGTCCTATTCCGCTATTCAATATACACCCTGTTTGAGTGTAAAAAATTAAATTGCGGGATAGTCTGTATCGGTACATGTGAGATACACCTTTTTAAATTTGTTTGGCGCATCTCCTTCTAACGCTGAGGATTGCAGGGCGCTTCAGTTTGGCTCCTGTTCCCAACTCCTCCTACTCCTCTTCCTCATCCTGCCTTTAGGGTACAAAAAATTGTAATCGGGGCCTAGTTGGTGTTTGTACGTGTGAGATACACCGTTTTGTAAAATTTGTCCTATTCCGCTATTCAATATACACCCTGTTTGAGTGTAAAAAATTAAATTGCGGGATAGTCTGTATCGGTACATGTGAGATACACCTTTTTAAATTTGTTTGGCGCATCTCCTTCTACCGCCGAGGATTGCAGGGCGCTTCAGTTTGCCTCCTGTTCCCAACTCCTCCTACTCCTCTTCCTCATCCTGCCTTTAGGGTACAAACAATTGTAATCGGGGCCTAGTTGGTGTTTGTACATGTGAGATACACCGTTTTGTAAAATTTGTCCTATTCCGCTATTCAATATACACCCTGTTTGAGTGTAAAAAATTAAATTGCGGGATAGTCTGTATCGGTACATGTGAGATACACCTTTTTAAATTTGTTTGGCACATCTCCTTCTACCACCGAGGATTGCAGGGCGCTTCAGTTTGCCTCCTGTTCCCAACTCCTCCTACTCCTCTTCCTCATCCTGCCTTTAGGGTACAAAAAATTGTAATCGGGGCCTAGTCTGTGTTTGTACGTGTGAGATACACCGTATTATAACATTTTTCCTATTCCGCTATTCAATATACACCCTTTTGGAGTGTAAGAAAATTAAATTACGGCATAGTCTGTATCGGTACGTGTGAGATACACCTTTTAAATTTGTTTGGCGCATCTCCTTCCACCGCCAAGGATTGAAGGGCGCTTCAGTTTGCCTCCTGTTCCCAACTCCTCCTACTCCTCTTCCTCATCCTCCCTTTAGGGTACAAAAAATTGTAATCGGGGCCTAGTTGGTGTTTGTACGTGTGAGATACACCGTTTTGTAAAATTTGTCCTATTCCGCTATTCAATATACACCCTGTTTGAGTGTAAAAAATTAAATTGCGGGATAGTCTGTATCGGTACATGTGAGATACACCTTTTTAAATTTGTTTGGCGCATCTCCTTCTACCGCCGAGGATTGCAGGGCGCTTCAGTTTGCCTCCTGTTCCCAACTCCTCCTACTCCTCTTCCTCATCCTGCCTTTAGGGTACAAACAATTGTAATCGGGGCCTAGTTGGTGTTTGTACGTGTGAGATACACCGTTTTGTAAAATTTGTCCTATTCCGCTATTCAATATACACCCTGTTTGAGTGTAAAAAATTAAATTGCGGGATAGTCTGTATCGGTACATGTGAGATACACCTTTTTAAATTTGTTTGGCGCATCTCCTTCTACCGCCGAGGATTGCAGGGCGCTTCAGTTTGCCTCCTGTTCCCAACTCCTCCTACTCCTCTTCCTCATCCTGCCTTTATAGTACAAAAAATTGTAATCGGGGCCTAGTCTGTGTTTGTATGTGTGAGATACACCGTATTATAACATTTTTCCTATTCCGCTATTCAATATACACCCTTTTGGAGTGTAAGAAAATTAAATTACGGCATAGTCTGTATCGGTACGTGTGAGATACACCTTTTAAATTTGTTTGGCGCATCTCCTTCCACCGCCAAGGATTGCAGGGCGCTTCAGTTTGCCTCCTGTTCCCAACTCCTCCTACTCCTCTTCCTCATCCTCCCTTTAGGGTACAAAAAATTTTAATCGGGGCCTAGTCTGTGTTTGTACGTGTGAGATACACCGTTTTTTTATCCTTTTTCCTATTCCGCTATTCAATATACACCCTTTTGGGGTAAAAAACATTAAATTGCGGCATAGTTTGCATATTTGACTGTCAGATACACCCGTGCGATACTGTTGTTGTTTTGTTCCGCTATTCAATAAACACCTTTCTAGGGCAAGATCATAAATTACAGAAATATGAGGAGACCGTCAAATAGGGGCCGTGGCCTGGGTCGTGGTGCTGCTGGTAGAGCTCCTGTTGCAAGGAGAGGACGTGGTCGATCTGTGCCAGCTACACGCACAAGTGAAACACCTTCCACAAGTGTGAGTAGGCGACAGAACCTGCATCAGTATTTGGTAGGGCATAATGCGCCTCTAGACGTGATGAGGCCTGAAGAAGTACAGGCGATAGTAGATTGGGTTGCTGACAGTGCCTCCAGTTCCTTCACATTGTCTCCCACCCAGTCTACTGCAGAAAGGTCAGAGTTGGCACCTGCAGCCAATGTCCAACCGTCTTTCACCTCACCCCCTTGGAAATCAGGCAAGCAGTCTGAGCCCCAATCCATACAGCAGTCTCTTGTTCTTTTTGAGGACTCTGTCAGCAGGGTTTCCCAGGGCCATCCACCTAGCCCTGCCCCAGAGGTTGAAGAGATTGAGTGCAGCGATGCCCCACCACTTATTTCTCAAGATGAGTACATGCAAGGACCATCGCAGCACGTCTCCGATGATGACGAAACACAGGTGCCAACTGCTGCGGCGTTCAGCATTGTGGAGACCGACAAGGAGGGCAGGGGTGAAGACTGGGTGGAAGATGATGTGGAGGACGATGAGGTCCTCAACCCCACATGGAATGAATGTCATGCAGGTGACCTGAGTAGTATGGAGGAAGAGGCGGTGGTCGCACAGAGCCACCAGCACAGCAGAAGAGGGAGCAGGGTGCAGAAGTGGAGCAGCCGTGCCCTAGACACTACGCCCGCTACTGCCCAATGCAGCAAGGGAACGAGCGCACCAAAGTCAGCTCAAAGGAGTTCTCTAGCGTGGAAGTTCTTTAGAAAATGTGCTGATGACAGGACACGAGTGGTTTGCACCCTGTGCAATCAGAGCCTGAAGCGAGGCATAAACCTTCTCAACCTGAGCACAACCTGCATGATCAGGCATCTAAGTGCAAAGCACGAGCTGCAGTGGAGTAGACACCTTCAAAACCAAGAAACGTCTCTGGCTCATCCTGCTTCCTCTTCTGCTGCAGTCTCGGCCGCTCCAGCCACATCTGTAGTGATACCGGCACCTGCCAGCCCGCAAACAGAGGATCTGTCAGCAACACCACCACCTGGGTCACCAACCATCTCCACAATGTCCCGTGGAAGCGTTCAGCTTTCCATCTCCCAAACGCTTCAGAGGAAGAGGAAGTACCCCCCTACCCACCCGCGATCCCTGGCCCTGAATGCCAGCATTTCAAAATTCTTGGCCTTTGAAATGCTGTCATTCCGTCTGGTGGAGACGCACAGTTTTAAAAACCTTATGTCGGTGGCTGTCCCACAGTACGTCGTGCCCAGCCGCCACTACTTTTCCAGGCAAGCAATCCCTTCCCTGCACAACCAAGTGGGGGAAAAAATCAGGTGTGCACTGCGCAACGCCATCTCTGGCAAGGTCCACCTAACTACCGATACGTGGACCAGTAAGCACGGTCAGGGGCGTTATATCTCCCTAACGGCACACTGGGTAAATGCAGTGGCGGATGGGCCTGAGGCAGATAGCAATTTGGCGCATGTCCTTCCACCACCGAGGATTGCAGGGCGCTTCAGTTTGTCTCCTGTTCCTAGCTCCTCCTACTCCGCTTCCTCATCCTCTACCGCCTCCTCATCCGGACAGCGTAACACCTTCACCACCAACTTCAGCACAGCCAGGGGTAAACGACAGCAGGCAGTTTTAAAACTTGCCTGTTTGGGGGACAAACCACACACCGCGCAGGAGTTGTGGAGGAGCATGGAACAGCAGACAAATGAGTGGTTGCTGCCAGCGATCCTCAAGCCCGGCCTGGTGGTGTGCGATAACGGGCGAAATCTCATAGCAGCTCTGGGCCTAGCCGGTTTGACGCACATCCCTTGCCTGGCGCATGTGCTGAATTTGGTGGTGCAGAGGTTCCTTAAAAACTACCCCGATATGTCAGAGCTGCTGCAGAAAGTGCGGGCCGCCTGTGCGCACTTTCGGCGTTCTCACCCTGCTGCTGCTCGCCTGTCAGCGCTGCAGCGTAACTTCGGCCTTCCCGCTCACCGCCTTATATGTGACGTGCCCACAAGGTGGAACTCCACCTTGCACATGCTGGAAAGACTGTGCGAGCAGCAGCAGGCCATAGTGGAGTCAGCTGCAGCACGCACGCATGAGTTGCTCTGCGGAACAGCACCACTTCACCACCAATAACTGGGCCTCCATGCGAGACCTGTGTGCCTTGTTGCGCTGTTTTGAGTACTCCACCAACATGGCCAGTGCCGATGACGCCGTTCTCAGCTTAACTATCCCACTTCTATGCCTCCTTGAAAAAACAATTCGGGCGATGATGGAAGAGGATGTGGCACAGGAGGAGGAGGAGGAGGATGAAGAGGTAACATTTCCAAGGCTTTCAGGGCAGTCATTCGCAAGGGGCTCCGAGGGTGGGTTCCTGCACACACAAACGCCAGGGACACAATTGTCCAGCAGGGGCACAGTTCTGGAGGATGAGGAGGATGAGGAGGAGGAGGAGCTGGAGGAGGAGATGGAACCATGTTCACAGCAGGGTGGCACCCAGGCCAGCTCATGGCCATCACTGGTGCGTGGCTGGGGGGATACAGAGGACACGGACGATACACCTCCCACAGAGGACAGCCTTTCGTTGCCTCTGGGCAGCCTGGCACACATGAGCGATTACATGCTGCAGTGTCTCCACCACGACCGCCGAGTTGCCCACATTCTAACTTGTGCTGATTACTGGGTGGCCACGCTGCTGGATCCCCGTTACAAGGACAACGTACCGTCCTTAATTCACTCACTGGAGCGCGATCGCAAGATGCGCGAGTACAAGCGCGCGCTGGTAGACGCCATGCTGCTGGCATTCCCACCTGACAGCGGGGCCACAGTGGAAGCACAAGGCAGAGGAGAAGGAGGAGGAGGAGGAAGAGGTCGCCAACGCAACCAGGGCACCGCCAGCACCTCAGATGGCAGGGTTAGCATGGCCGAAATGTGAAAAAGCTTTGTCAGCACGCCACAACAAACAGCAGCACCAGCAGCTCATATGGAACGTCTTAGCAGGAGGCAGCATTTCACCAACATGGTGGAGCAGTATGTGTGCACACGCCTAGACGTACTGAATGAGGGGTCTGCCCCCTTCAACTTCTGGGTCTCCAAGTTGGGCACATGGCCTGAGCTTGCCCTTTACGCCTTGGAGGTGCTGGCGTGCCCTGCAGCCAGTGTATTATCTGAACGGGTATTTAGCACGGCTGGGGGCGTTATCACAGACAAGCGCAGCCGCCTGTCCAGAGACAATGTGGACAAGCTCACGTTCATTAAAATGAGCCAGGCATGGATCCCACGGGACTTTTCCGTACCTTGTGCAGAATAGCGATGGATACCGACCTTACCCAGCCATTGTTCCATTTTTGCTCTTTCTCACTCTTTTGGGGTGTATCCTCATTTAAAATTTGTGAAAAGAAGCAGTGTTGGCTACCTCGTCCTCCTCCTCCACCGCCGCTTCCACCTACACCGCCCATAGGTGTGCGCAGCCTTTTGCATTAGGGTGTGCACCCCAAAGTTTAAATACACATGCATGTGTTTGTCTACATGTACATGGCCCCGATACATTACTCTCCCTGCTGGCAAAGTGAAATAGAGCAGAGCAGGTCCGAGGGAGATCTTTCCCATCTCCTCACTGGCAAACAGAGCGATAATGCTATGTGCCCTAGGTGATTAGGGTGTGCCCAGGCACATCCGGCACACCCTGTGCGCACGCCTATGAGACCGCCACATCCACCACCACCTCAACCTCCCTCCTACTCCATATGGGCCTCGTCCTTCAGAGATGAAGAACATTGTTTTATTTTTCTGGGTTTTTTTTGTTGTTTTAAGTTATTTCCCTATCCACATTTGTTTGCAGAGCACTTGCCATGCTCTTAACTACGTTTTGCTGCCATTTGCAGCAGTCTAGCCCTTTCCATTGGTGTTTTAGAGCCATTTTAGTGCCTTAAAGTTCGGGTCCCCATTGACTTCAATGGGGTTCGGTGTCCGGGAAAAGTTCGGCAAAAGTCCGGGACACGGACCCGGACTTTTTTTTAAAGTTCGGCCGAACCCGCCGAACACGGACATCCAGGTGTCCGCTCAACTCTAGTATTAATGCAAAAAAAAAATATATATATAACCACATTTTTTTGTTGATATATAAAAGATGATGTTATACTGAGTAAATAGATACCTAACATGTCACGGTAAGAATTGCACATACTTGTGGAATGGCCCCACACCCTTGTACTTAATAATCTCCATAGGCAGCACTTAAAATTTTTTACAGGTTACCAGTTTAGAAATGTTTACAGTGATACCTCACCTTATGTGTGGTGCAAACACCGTTTACATATGTGGGCACGACCTATGTATGCGTTCGTTTCTGCATGCAACCACAAAGGGATATGGGCGCTTTCATTTTTATTATTACTATTATTTATTTATTTTTACACTGTTCCTTTATTTATTTATTTTATCACTTTTATTCCTATCACAAGAAATGTAAACATCCTTTGTGACAGAAATAAGGCATGACAGGTCCTCTTTATAAAGAGATCTGGGGTCTATAAGACCCCAAATCTCTCCACTACCCTGAAAAGCATGAGATTAAAAGATTTTTTTTTTTTTAATCCCATGCTTTCCAGAAAAGAAAATGTCAGTGTTTACATCTGCCAATACCAGTAGTTATTTCATGATGTCCCTTCTGGCCTCCCAGGTGCATAGAGATGGGCGGGGACCATCTGATCCACAGCCGGCTCTGTGGTAACCTGGCAAAAATGCCGTATCAGATTCTGGGCTTTCTGATCACAGGCACCGGTGGAGGGGGGGGAGACATCCCGTTCCGCTGTTTTTAAAAGCAATCCTGCGGCAGGCATTATCCGGGTAACTTCAACCTAAGGACATCCATGGATGACCTAGGGCCGGGAAGTGGTTAATATGTATAAGAATAGCTTTATTTGTGTATCATAACTGGCCCTTGTCATATGCAGATAAACAGAATGTTTTTTGGTGATTATACAAAAGCTGAGGAAGCCCTGTCAGTGGCCAAAAGGAAACAAAATGTTTTTGATGGAGTTGGAAATGTCCCCTTTGGCCTAAATTTGCAAAATTTGGCCTTCATTGTATATGACCATATTTATGGAATGGTAAGTCTCTCCTGTAATCGATCATCTTGGGTACAACCAGCATGTGGGATTTTTTTATGCAGTTATTGCCAGCAGCTAGCAATAATCACGAGATGGCTCCCCGCGAACCCCCCCCCCCCCAACCGGGAGAACACAATCGCTTTGCGGGAGGGATTCCCCCATCAACACTGATTTACTGTTTTAATGCGGATATCTAGTGAATTTCTACCCTGCAAGAAAATAAAAATCCTCCATCTATTGGCTGGCTTAAAACTTGAATAAAAGGATTGAAACAGAAATAAATTGAAGGGTCCTAAGTTATAAAAGGCATACACTGTATGTTGATCTGGACCCAAATGATGCTAAAATGATTAATCTACCAGAAATATTGACAGTTTGATTTTTGACATGTTAATCTTCTTTGTGTTAATAAGGTTTATTCAGAATATGTGGCGTGTTCTAAGTTATAAAATAAATATCTGACCTTAACATTTTGCTGTCTCTATCCACAGTACTGTGCAAAAGTTTTAGGCAGGTGTGAAGAAATAGGGTTAAGTAAGGATGCTTTCAAAAATATTTATTTTATTAGTTTAATTTTATCAATTTAAAAATGGAGATTTGAATACCGTTTGGATTTAAAACAGAATTAATTCTTTTAGTACATTTGCACAGTTTTTGAGGGAAATCAGCAATATGTTTATTTCTAATTGGTTTCAAATTTGAATTCGAACAAAATTTCGTTTCATTATAATTTATTTTACATTAATTTAAATTCGTTCTTACTTTGATTTGGAAATTCGGATACATCCGAATTTCCAAATATTGAAAAATTTGTACGAATTTCGATTTAGAAATGAAAATAAATATCTCCAGGTCTCCCTTGCTAAAGTAAACGAAAGGGACAGGGCCACCCGATAGTGTCATTGACCAAATATGGGCATCACCAGATGACCATGCTTCTTTTGTTTACTTTAGTGGATCGCTTCTCGGCCTTTTGGCTAAGATCAAGTGTAGTATCGACTTTAGCCCTTAGGGGTGTCTCTGCTTTACGGCTAGGACGTTGACAAACATTTGTATCTATCCAAGCCATTTGGTCCTTGTGGGGTACCCTCTGCTCGGCCTTGTAGGATCGTTGATTAAATTCAGCTTCACCTACTCGCTGCTATTGGGTTAGAGGCTTAGCCCCCACAAGGAACGAGATTGCGATCTTCCCTCCTCCCCCCCACTCTGCGCTACTACCTTCGGGCAGTAGGCGCACAAGGGCCTTTTTAAAGGCTGCGAAAGAGTGAAGACGCCGAGGAATAAGAAGGAAGCTGCCAAAGTTCTCCTGAAGCGACTACCGACGAACTCCTCCGTCATGGGGAAGAGCACTGGGAAGAAGAAGCATGTCCCCGCCACTTCTGCCAAGACTCCGGGAGAAGTCGCCTCAACCTCCACCCCCACCCCGGCCAACGTCACCCAGCCGGGCTCAGCAAGGCCAGCCAGGTCCGCAGACGGGCTTCCTACCCTGGAACCCTGGATGAAGCAGACAGTGGTGCTGCAGCTGAAAGAGGTGGACGGAAGAGTCCCCGACATGACCCCGGAAATCTTTGGCAAGAAGATGATCCTCGAGCAGGGGTTCAGCAAAGCGGAGACACTGTCCGTACAGACCTTCATGAAAGGTATATTTTATATAACTTTTGTGTCTCTACAGGTCTGTAGAAGGTACTGGGAAGCGGTGAAGAATTGTGGCCCGGATTCCCCTTTCCGCAACTTTGTTGCGAATACTCCCATTCAACGGGATGAAAGGCGGGTGACGGTGTCCATGAGGAATCCCCATACCCCAGGAAACATCGCTACCTACCTCCAGAGGTTTTGCATCGTGGCCAAAGACCCAGTCCGAATCCTCGATGTCAACGGCTTCTGGACAGGTAAGTGGGCAGTTTCTTGCAGGTTAAGGAGAGAGCCTTCGGGGGATCTCCAGCACCTGAAGCCCCACTTCTCTCTGGGAGCCTCCGCAGGACTCCTGTACTACGCCGACATGCCCCATACCTGTCACAGGTGTGGCAAGCAGGGTCACGTAGGTATGGAATGTCAGGAACCTTCTTGCAGGTTCTGTCGGGTTGCAGGCCATGAGACCAAGGATTGCCCGAGGTCCAAGACCTGTAACCTCTGCGGATTGGCGGAGCACGTCTACAGAGACTGCCCCCAGAGATCCCGGTCCTACGCTGGAGCCCTGATCAAGGGCAAAGCTCCAGACAGCGCTGGGAAAAAGAAGCCAGGGGAAAAGACAGCGAAGGAACCGCGGAAAGCCACTGGTGAGTCCCCCCCTCCCCAGGCCCCTACCACCTCCTCCGACCCATCCCTCCCCACCCCCTCTGAGTCGTAGGTGACCCCACCTGCCCCTCCCCCCTCCCAGCCCCCCACCCCGCCCTGTCCTCCATGGAGGACTTCCCCACCCTGCCCACCGCCACCCCCACCCCCACCAGCAAAGGCCGGAAACGGAACCTAGAAAGTCCGACAACTGAAGAACCCACCAAGCGGCCCACCGTGGCCCAGCAACATGACATCGCTGGACTGGACCCAGTGGTGGAGGACCTCGAGGACCTTGAGTCTGCGGGGGAAGATGAAGGAGAAATGCAGGAAGGTAAGGATCTGGCTCCCCCAGGGACTGACCTCACCCAGGACCTGATGGACAGCATCCTCGAGGAGAACGGCCTGAACCAGGACACCGGACAGGCACAAGAGGCAGTGGAAGAACCACCCCCCCCCCTCAGGGGAGGTAAGTTCAGCCCACCTGCTAGCTAGCCCCTTTATCTCCTTTACATGATGGCAGAGATCTCCATCTTTTCCATTAATGTTAGGAGCATCAAGGATGCGTCTAGAAGACAGGTGGCGCTGACTTTTCTTTCCACTCAGCAGAGTGATGTCTACATGCTCCAGGAGTGTGCCCTACCCTTCTCGAGGAGGTACACTCATCTGTCCTCCCAGTGGACCCATGGTCCCTCCTACTGGTCCGGGGGTGTCGATTGTAAGTCTGCAGGGGTAGCCATTCTTGTCAGGGGTGGTCGTTTCACGGTTGACTCCGTCCAGGAGCTCGTCTGTGGCCGTCTTTTGGTCGTAGACGGCTCATGGGCGGGAGAGCCAGTTAGGCTCATCAACGTGTACGCCTCCCCAGATAAGAATGAGCGACTGGAGCTTTTCCAGACCATGCGGACCCAACTCGTCACCACCAGGGCAGTAGTAATCGGCGGTGATTTTAACTGTCCGATTGAGGAGGATGGGCGCAGCTCCAGCATGTACGCAAAGCTCGACACCACGTCTAGGCTGCTCAAGGAGATGATTGCGGAGGCTTCCTTGAAGGACGCCGTGGGATCCATAGGGAAAGGTTCCGTGAACTATTCGTGGTGCCGTCCTGATGGATCAGTGCGTTCTAGGATAGACTTCGTGCTTACCTCCAAGACAGTCAGACACCGCGGGTTCTCCATGGTCCCCTGCTTTTTCTCTGACCACAGGGCCATTCACTTTCGGGGTGACCTGGGCGAGGGCTTTGCCCCCGGTCCGGGCTCCTGGAAGCTGAATGGCACCCTGCTGGAAAACGAGGAACTGCTGGAGGAACTCAGGGAGGCCTACATTACCTGGAAGGAGGACAAGAGGTTCTTCGGAAAGGTAAGTGACTACTGGGAGTTTGTGAAAGTCAAGCTACGCAGCTTCTTTCAGGCAATGGGATGCCAGCAAGTGTGTGCCAGGAAGAGGGAACTCAGGAGACTGCAACGTCAGATGCAGTCCCTGCAGGACCTTCACCACTGGGGCTGGGACGTTAGGCAGGACCTGGAGGACACCAAGAAGAGCCTGAAAGGACACTTCGAGGAAGAATCCAGGCACCTCGTCTTCCGTTCCAAGGTGGAGAATCTTGAGAAAGGTGAGAAATGTAACTCTTTCTTTTTCAGGAAACTTCACTCAGGACACACTCCCTTGTCTGAGCTGCGGGACGAGACCGGAACACTCCAGAAGGGGAAGGAGGCTGTGATGCAAGTGGTCAGCGACTACTACACCAACCTCTACTCCCCGAAAGAAACAGATACGGCTGAGGCCGACAGGTTCTTGTAAGTAATCACTAACCAAATTGATCCTGCAGGTATGTCGGCAATCAACGCCCCCTTGGCGCTGGAGGAGCTGCACTCTGCCGTCAGATCCTTTAGGCAAGGCAGGACCCCGGGCTGCGACGGTCTCCCAGCGGAGCTCTATGTAGCGCTGTGGGATCTCGTTGGCCCGGACCTGCTCGAGCTGTACGAGGAGATGGTGGTGGAGGGCACAATGCCTCCGTCGCTGAGGGAGGGGATGATCACGATTTTGTATAAGCGTAAGGGGGAGAGAGGGGATCTGAAAAATTGGCGTCCCATCTCTCTCTTGAACGTGGACTACAAAATCCTCGCCAAGGTTCTGGCCAACAGGCTGAAATCTGTCATCGGACAGATCATCCACCCGGATCAGACTTGTGGCATTCCTGGTCGCAGGATTGCGGACAGCCTTGCGCTTGTCCGGGACACGGTCCAGTACATTCGAGGCCGCCGTGTGCACGCGGCCCTGGTCAGTCTTGACCAGGAAAAGGCCTTTGACCGTGTCTCCCATGAGTTTATGTGCAGAGCTCTGCGCAGGTTTGGTCTTGGGGACATGTTTTGTTCGTATGTGAATGTGATGTATAATGACATTTGTAGTACGGTGTTGGTGAATGGCTGGAAAACTGACCCTTTCCCTGTTCTCTCTGGGGTCAGACAAGGCTGCCCTCTCTCACCTCTGCTTTTTGTTTGCTGTATAGAGCTCTTTGCCGAATGCATCCGACAGAACCCAGAGATCAGAGGGATCACCGCACCGGGACCGGACAGAAGGGTTGTCAAGTGCTCACTCTACATGGACGACGTAACGGTGTTCTGTGCTGACCAGCGCTCCATCGACTCGCTCGTCCAGACCTGTGAGGACTTCGGCAAAGCTTCAGGGGCAAAAGTCAACTGCGGGAAGTCAGAGATCATGCTCTTCGGAAAGTGGTTCCTGCCTCCTTCTGCATCTATCCCTTTCAGCATCAAGACGGACTTCATCAAAATTCTTGGAGTTTGGTTTGGAGCTGAGGGCGCAGCCCTGAAGTCTTGGGAGGAGAGACTGTCCAAGATGAGACAAAAGTTTGGACTATGGAGCCTCAGAGAACTCACCATCGAAGGGAAAACACTGGTACTCCGCAGCGAGATCCTCCCTGTGTTGCAGTACCTCGCCCAGGCCTGGCCCCCCCGGGTCAACACATGCAAGGCCATCACCAGGGCGGTGTTCCACTTCATCTGGGGCTCCAAGATGGACAGAGTGAAGCGAGCAGTCATGTTCAAGGAACCCCTCAAGAGCGGTAAGGGCGTGCCCGACATCGCAACATTACTGGGGGTGTTCTTTGCCTGCAACTGCATCCGCAGAACTTTGATTGACAGAACTTCGGACTCTGGAGGCAACTCCATGTCCCGTTTTTTCCTCCTGCCTCTCTGGAGGTCCCTTGGATGGGACAAATGGGACAGCTCCATCCCCTACAACTGGGACACTCCTTGGTACTACTTGGACACTTTCAAGTTCATCAAGGAGCTGGGGCTGCATGGAGTTAAGCCCGACTTGTGGAAGCCAAAAACTATCTACAAGTTGATCAGAGCATCGGACATTGCTGAGACTGTTCCAGGCCTCCCTTCAGCCACTTGCAAAGTGGTCTGGAGGAATGTTTCTTCAAAGAGACTCACCAACAGGCATAAAGATCTGGCGTGGATGGCTGTCCAGGGAGGGCTGCCACTCAGGACATTTATGCATGCCAGAAACTTGTGCAGATACAGGCACTGCCCCTTTTGTATCATCCACGAGGAAACGTCCTTTCACGTTTTCTGGGAGTGCTCATTTGCACAGAGCCTGTTGAGGGCCTTGGAACCTGAACTTAAAGACTTTGTTTCACAAACTGCCATCACACATTTTGCTGTGCTGAATGGACTTTTTCATGGTACTTTTACACAGGAGGACATTGACAACGCCTGGCGGGTGTTGTGTTGCTTTAAGGACGCTTTATGGTGCGCCAGAAAGCGCCTTATCCACCAGAGGGAGAGGATGTCCATTGAGGACTGTCGCAGACTGGTTCACAGTCTGCTCAGAGACTATAACCTGATGGATCTCATGGAGGAAGAGGAGGTCTGAAGATTTCCCCTTCCCCCACTCTCCCTTGTGTGTCTTTGTCCATTCAATAAAGCTTCGGGCCTGTGATTTCATTCCCCTCCCCTTACCCCTCTCTCCCACCCCCCCATCACACCTGTTGCTTTTTTGAAATGTTACAGTATTGATTCAGTTTGAGTAACATAACGTATAGACAATGTTATTTAGTTTCATGCTTCAGGGGTATTGCGGCGTCATGCATGATGTGATGGCTCGGGGTATCCTTACTCCGCACAACACATCAGGCATCATACCGCAGAATGAATGAATGTATGTGATTGAATGTATTTATTAGTATGACCGGAAATGTATTGTAATGTAGTGTATTTATGCGCTGCGTCGCAGTACAGGGGAGAATGTACCCCGACAAAAGTATTGTTTTTTTGTATATCTTTTATGCAAATAAAGATTACATTTTCAACCAAAAAAAGTGGTAGGAACCTAAATATGTCATTCAGATGATCCCTGTCGCTTAAGTAAATAAGGAACAGGGATCATCTAAATAACATCTCTGGTTCTCCGCCACTAAAGCAAATAAAGGGATGAGGTCACCTGGTGACATCATTGACCAAATTGTCCACATTGTCCACATGTTCCAAATTGGAACATGTCCATATTTCATCAATGCTGTCACTGGGTGACTTCACCTTTTTATATACTTTAGCAGTGGGGACCCGGAGGTGTAATTCGGAGCCAGGGAAGTGATGGGATTAGATGTGTCTTGGTGTCTATGGTCAGCAGCCATCATTAATCATGAATCAGATCTGCATTGCTGGACAATGTGATTAATGATTTTTTTAAATAATAATAATATTAACAATAATGTTTGTTTATTTCTAGGGCGCACTGCTACAATCTACAACTAAGTCCCACTAGGGGGCAAAATACCCCAATGAAAGAAAGCCTGTGGAGTGTTTCTGTCCAGTTGTTTTCAGTAAGGTTGTTGAAGTGTTTTAGATTGAAGAGTACACCTTTCCGGAAATCCAGAGAGAGTAGGTGAGGTGTGATCCTTTTTTAATTTTGCTCAGCAACAGATTAATTCTGCACGTTCAGCACCCGAAAAAAAAAAAACCCTCTCAACAAATAGTTAAAACTGGGGCAGTATACCAGCCACAGAAATTGTGTACCCCAAAATACCACCACTAAAAAAAAAAAGAACCTCAATTTTTTTTAAAGTGATGCCTCGCAGTTAAAAAAAAACAGTTTTCTATGGACAGGACAGAAGCAAACACAAACCACACGCCAAAATTACATTGACCTGATAAGCATCCCTGCCCCTGAGTGTACATGAAGCTGTAGGGCAGAGATGCCCTGACTACAGTTAAATAGTTGTCAGTTGACCAAACCTGAGCTTATCCCTACATGGGAGGCTGTAATAAGTCTACATTGCCAAATGAACAGCACACTGTGTCTATCTGACACAGAATATATCCAGGGGCTCAATTTAAGGAGCAGCTGGAAAAAATATATATTTCTACCTTCTGGAGTTCTGCCATTAAAGTAGACTTATATGCAAAGCCTAGCTCCCTCCCCCCAACACTGTTACTAACTAACTTGTGTAAGAAATATGTATATTTCCTATTTTCACCTGCTCTGGTTTTTGCTCTGGTCCAGTCACATAATCTCCTGTGTCAGCCAGTGCTGGCTGCAGGAGAGAGAAGAGAGCGCTTGACAATGGCTGGTAATTCCTGGGAACATTGACATCACCCACAGACGCACATGGCCCATTCGTTGTCCGTGCTTCCTCCTCTCCTCCTGCAGGGACCGCTGGCTGACTCAGGAGAGCTAGATCAAGTGACTGGAATGGAGTGGCCTAAAAATAGGTAAGTATAAAGATTTTTGTTACACAGGATAGTTAGAATAAGTCGGGAATGGGAGCATTTTTAAGAGTAGTTCGTTTTTGCACAGTATTCTACATTATTAACATTTGTGCATTTCAAAACTGTGATATAGGACAAAAGGTCAACAAAAATGAATCTATTTTTGACCACTGGGTGGCCAAGTGAAGACTTTAAAGTGGAGTTCCGGCCTATTTTGCAACTTTAGTGATTCCTGGATTGCTCGCTATGCTGATCAACAACTGGGCTTTTTCAATTTTTTTTGGGGGTCCCTTACCTTATTTTAGGGGCATTTTTGATTGTACTTCCTCCTTCTCCTCCCTTTGTGGCCGCGGCCACCGACATCACTTCCGCCTTTGCATTGCATCCTGGGAACTGTTTGTCATCACTCCCAGGAGGCTGGAATCAGGAAGAACTCCCAGAAGACTCCCTTGAATCAGGAAGAAGGACACAGCAGATTACACTGCGGCTTCAGATGCCCACGTCTAAGATGGCCGCGCCCAGACAGCATTTTTAAAAGTAAGATTTTGACTAAAATCCAATACTGTACACCTTGTAAGTATGAGAATAGCGGTTCTGTAAAGGGCGATGGATTAGTATTATAGGGGTATTTTTAGTTAAAAAAGGTATTTGAGGCCGGAACTCCGCTTTAATTAGAGCTTAAATAAATATCTATAGATAGGCTGCGTGCCCTTTTAATGTTACTATCAAGCAATTGGGAGCAGGAAACAGTATTGTGGTTCCAGCAAACCAGTGTGAGATGCCATTAGGTAAGAACTATGTAAGAATTAGGTAAGAAATTCTTTGGTTTCTCAAAAACGTTGGTCCAATGCTGTTCATAAGACATCTGGGTTTTGGACTCACCCCTGGTTAGAGGGTCCTGTACCTGTATTGTTGCAGAATTCACTTTAGCTAAGGTTTACTTGTGCACAAGTAAGGCCATTTGTATAGAAGGTGTATCTAAACCCAAGAACAAAAATTAATATGTTTCAGTTTGCCAGTCCTTTAGGTTCATTACCCATATAAGCACAAAAAAAAACAAACAAAAAAAAACACCTAACTAGAGAGATCAGGACTTTAACGGTACCACAAGGAGTAAGATAAAATATAAAATTTTATTTGTACAAATGTTAAAACATTACTGTTATGTTAAAAAAAATGTGAATATTATATTACAGTAATCACATACAAACGCAGCTGTATCCTATATCACATCATGTTCTCCCCATCATCAAAATCAGAGTTAGGGGATAAATTGCTTGCTGTAACTTCGGCATGTTTCATGGGTTAACAACCTAAAACAAAACCAAGAACAAAAATGTAATTTATATGTTTCAGTTTGCCAGTCCTTCAGGTTCATCACCCATATAACACCCATAGATTTGGTCTAGAGGAAGGCAAAAAAAAAAAAACTTGGGGACTGTTGCTAATGGGTTTGATCTAATAAGTAGGGTTGAGCGAACGGAAACCGAAGGGTTGTATTGTTCGGGATCGTACCGGACTTTTGGGTATTCGGTACCCGGACATGGATCCAAACATTTCACTGTATGTTCGGGTACTGGCCGTTGTTCGGTAATGTTATTTGATGTATTGGCTGTTTTAATGGCGCGGTTTCAACAGGTGCAAGGCAGCCAATCAGCAAGCGTTTAGCTAGTGTGTCCTTAGAAGCCATCACAGCCATGCCTACTAATGGCATGGCTGTGATTGGCCAGTGTGGCATGTGACCCAGAGTCTATATAAGCTGGAGTCACATAGCGCCGCGCGTCACTCTGCTCAAACTATACTAGGGAGAAGTTCTTGATGCTGCTGCTGAGGGAGAGAGAGAAGATTATTGTAGGGTCAGGCTGAAGATTGCTTTGAGGGAAAGAATAGGAAGAACCTTCTTTAATGAGACAGCGATCTGCATTGATTTTATTGTGTGGGGGTGCAGTGAGCGATCTTTTTGCCCGGAGGGAGAGATAGGAGATTATTGTAGGGTCAGGTTGGAGATTGCTTTGAGGGAAAGAATAGGAAGAATCTTCTTTAATCAGACAGCGATCTACATTGATTGTATTGTGTGGGGGTGCAGTGCACGATCTTTATGCCCTGACCTGAGCCCAGTGAGGAGGAGGAGGGAGAAAAAAAAAACTTTTATCAGTCTGTTAGGTGGGCGGTGGCCATTTCATGCAAGCTCAGTGCATATGTGTCTGCTTAATCTGCATTTAAAAAAGAAAAAACTTTTTTCCTTTATATTTTACTTTGACATACAGTGTTTAGACAGACACTGCTTTTCTATCCTGCTCTTCATAAAGCACCAATGTAAAGGGAAAATAATTCTTTTTCAGTATTTAGGGAAAAAAAAGTGTTTCAGTTTTTCATTCAAATGGGGTTTTTTTTATTCAATAACGGAATAGAACAACAACAGTATCCAACCTGTTAGGCGTGCGGTGTGTAGCGGGCATTTAATGCAAGCTCAGTGCATATGTGTCTGCTCAATCTGCATTTAAAAAAGAAAAAAACTTTTTTACTTCATATTTTACTGTGACTTACAGCGTTTAGACACTGCAGTTCAAATCTGCTATTCAACAAGCACCAATTAAGGGGACAATTATTTTTCAGATTTTCATTTATACGTTACAGTGAGATACACCCTTTGCATACTGTCGTTGTATTCCGCTTTGCAATAAAAACCCATTTAGGGGAAAAAAATTTAATTGCAGCCTAGTCTGCATATGTTACAGTGAGATACATTTATTGGATTCTGTTGTATTCCGCTTTGCAATAAAAACCCATTTTGGGGAAAAAAAAAAAATTGCACCCTAGTCTGCATATGTTACAGTGAGATACGCCCATTGCATACTGTTTTATTCCGCTTTGCAATAAAAACCCATTTAGGGGATAAAAAGTTAATTGCGGTCTAGTCTGCATATGGTACAGTGAGATACACCCATTGCATACTGTTGTATTCCGCTTTGCAATAAAAACCCATTTAGGGGATAAAAAGTTAATTGCGGCCTAGTCTGCATATGGTACAGTGAGATACACCCATTGCATACTGTTGTATTCCACTTGGCAATAAAAACCCATTAAGGGGATAAAAAGATAATTGCAGCCTAGTCTGCATATGTTACAGTGAGATACACCCATTGCATACTGTTGTATTCCGCTTTGCAATAAAAACCCATTTGGGGGAAAAAAAAGAATTGCGGCCTAGTCTGCATATTTTACTGTGAGATACACCCTTTTTATACTGTTGTTCTATTCTGCTATTCAATAAACACCCATTTAGCGAAAAAATATTCAATTGCAGCCTAGTCTGCATATGTTACAGTGAGATACACCTATTGGATACTGTTGTTCTATTCCGCTATTCAATAAACACCCATTTAGGGAAAAAATATTAAATTGCAGCCTAGTCTGCATATGTTACAGTGAGATACACCTATTGGATACTGTTGTTCTATTCCGCTATTCAATAAACACCCATTTAGGGAAAAAATATTACATTGTGGCCTAGTCTGGATATGTTACAGTGCAACAAGGCACACAGGTCTCGCATGAAGGCCCAGTTATTGGTAGTGAAGTGGTGCTGCAGCTGAAACTCCACTATGGCCTGCTGCTGCTCACACAGTCTGGCCAGCATGTGCAAGGTGGAGTTCCACCTTGTGGGCACGTCACATATGAGGCGGTGAGCGGGAAGGCCGAAGTTACGCTGCAGCGCTGACAGGCGAGCAGCAGCAGGGTGAGAACGCCAAAAGTGTGCACAGACGGCCGGCATTTTCTTCAGCAGCTCTGACATATCGGGGTAATTTTTAAGGAACCTCTGCACCACCAAATTCAGCACATGCGCCAGGCAAGGGATGTGTGTCAAACCGGCTAGGCCCAGAACTGCTACGAGATTTCGCCCATTATCGCACACCACCAGGCTCGAGGCTCACTGGCACCAACCACTCATCAGTCTGCTGTTCAATGCCCCTCCACAACTCCTGCGCGGTGTGTGGTTTTTCCCCCAAACAGGCAAGTTTTAAAACTGCCTGCTGTCGTTTACCCCTGGCTGTGCTGAAGTTGGTGGTGAAGGTGTTACGCTGACCGGATGAGGAGACGGTAGAGGATGAGGAAGCGAAGTAGGAGGAGTTAGGAACAGGAGGCAAACTGAAGCGCACTGCAATCCTTGGTGGTGGAAGGACATGCGCCAAACTGCTCTCCGCCTCAGGCCCAGCCGCCACTACATTTACCCAGTGTGCTGTTTGGGAGATATAACGCCCCTGACCGTGCTTACTGGTCCACGTGTCCGGTGGACCTTGCCACAGATGGCGTGGCACAGTGCACAACTGATTTTGTCACCAACTTGGTTGTGCAGGGAAGGGATGGCTTGCCTGGAAAAGTAGTGGCGGCTGGGCACGACGTACTGTGGGAAAGCCATCGCCATAAGGCTTTTAAAACTCTGCGTCTCCACCAGAGGGAATGACAGCATTTCAAAGGCCAGGAACTTTGAAATGCTGGCATTCAAGGCCAGGGACCGCGGGTGGGTAGGGGGGGGTACTTCCTCTTCAGCTCCAGTGTTTGGGAGATAGAAAGCTGAATGCTTCCACGGGACATTGTGGAGATGGTTGTTGGTGACCCAGGTGGTGGTGTTGCTGGCAGATCCTCTGTTTGCGGGGTGGCAGGTGCCGGTCTCACTACAGAGGTGGATGAAGAGGCCGAGACTGCAGCAGAAGAGGAAGCAGGAGGAGCCAGAGACCTTTCTTGGTTTTTGAGGTGACTACTCCACTGCAGCTTGTGCTTTGCACTTAGATGCCTGGTCATGCAGGTTGTGCTCAGGTTGAGAAGGTTTATGCCTCGCTTCAGGCTCTGATTGCACAGTGTGCAAACCACTCGTGTCCTGTCATCATCACATTGTCTGAAGAACTGTCACGCTAGGGAACTCCTTTGAGCTGGCTTTGGTGTGCTCGGTCCCTTGCTGTGTTGGGCAGTAGCAGGCGTAGTGTCTAGGGCACGGCCGCTTCGCTTTTGCACCCTGCTCCCTCTTCTGCTGTGCTGGTGGCTCTGTGCGACCACCGCCTCTTCCTCCAAACTACTCAGGTCACCTGCATGATGTTCATTCCATGTGGGGTCAAGGACCTCATCGTCCTCCACATCATCTTCCACGCAATCTTCACCCCTGCAACCCTCGTCGGTCTCCACAATTCGGAATTCTGCAGCAGTTGGCACCTGTGTTTCGTCATCATCCGAGACGTGTTGCGATGGTCCTCCATATACTCTTCTTGAGACATAAGTGGTTGGGCATCGGTGCACTCAATCTCTTCCACTTCTGGGGCAGGGCTAGGTGGATGGCCCTGGGAAACCATGCTAACAGAGTCATCAAAAAAAAGAAAAGACTGCTGCATGACTTGGGGCTCAGACTGCTTGGCTAATTTGCAAGGGGGTGAGGTGAAAGATTGATGAACATCGGCTGCAGGTGCCAACTCTGACCTTTCAGCAGAAGACTGGGTGGGAGACAATGTGAAGGAACTGGAGGCACTGTCAGCAACCCAATCTACTATCGCCTGTACTTGTTCTGGCCTCAACATTTGTAGAGGCGCATTAGGCCCTGCCAAATACTGCTGTAAGGTTCTGTCGCCTACTCGCAGCTGAGAAAGGTGTTTCACTTGTGCGTGTAGCTGGCACAGATCAACCACGTCCTCTCCTTGCAACAGGAGCTCCACCAGCAGCACCACGATCCAGCACTAACATGGTGGAGCAGTATGTTTGCACACGCCTAGACGTACTGAATGACGGGTCTGCCCCCTTCAACTTCTGGGTCTCCAAATTGGGCACATGGCCTGAGCTTGCCCTTTATGCCTTGGAGGTGCTGGCCTGCCCTGCAGCCAGTGTATTATCTGAACGTGTATTTAGCACGGCTGGGGGCGTTATCACAGACAAGCACAGCCGCCTGTCCAGAGCCAATGTGGACAAGCTCACGTTCATTAAAATGAACCAGGCATGGATCCCACAGGACTTGTCCGTACCTTGTGCAGAATAGACATATATACCGGCCTTACCCAGCCATTGTTGTATTTGATCTTTCTAACTCTTTTGGGGTGTACCCTAATTTAAAAAGAAATAAAATTAAAAACAAAAACCAGTGTTGGCTACCTCATCCTCCTCCACCACTGCTTCCACCTACACCGAGACCTCAACCTCCTACTCCATATGGGCCTCGTCCTCCTCCTACATCATTCAAGATTATTATTTTTTAATTTTCTATTTTTTATGTTATTTTAAGTTATTTCCTTATCCACATTTGTTTGCAGAGCACTTGCCATGCTCTTAAGATGATTTTGCTGCCATTTGCAGCCCTCTAGCCCTTTCCATGTTTGTTTTAGAGCCATTTTAGTGCTCAAAAGTTCGGGTCACCATTGACTTCAATGGGGTTTGGGATCGCGGTAAAGTTCGGGTTAAGTCCGGGTCACGAACCCGGACTTTTTTTTCAAGTTCGGCCAGATCCGTCAAACCCGGACACCCAGGTGTTCGCTCAACTCTACTAATAAGTAGTACAGTATATCCAAAAGTTTAGCACTCTATGTCAGATTTGATCCACTGTTTTTAATTTTGTCCTCTGATGGGATTTCCCTTCATTGTCAATTGGACAAGGGAAATTTGGGCCAAAGACAGAAATAAACACTTGGCAGTGTATCATAACATTCCCCCTCTATATAAAAAATAAATAAATCTCAGGAAATATGGACATTGTCCTAGTTCTGAAAGCTATATACCTACATTATTGTAAAATAAAATGTGTAGTTTTATCTAACTCTCAATTTGTAAAGTTCTTTAGGAAGTGTTTTTATGCTTACTCCCTTTCAGGCAAACAATGTATTATCTGAAAACAGAATACGTAGTTTTAATAGTAACAGATACATATAACATATGGTGTGTCTCCTTTATACATTGTTTTTACAGGGTAATCCTTAAAAGATAAGGTAAGACGAACTCTACAGGTTTTGCACATGACCTTTGAAGAAAGAGGAATAAATTCTTTAGTTGTGAAGAGGGATGTAAATGGGATTTAGAGGGAGTAGGAAAGAGTCCTTTGGGGAAGGCTGCAGTCTCTTTTTGTGCAAAATAATGAATGCACTGAAATAAAGCTGAATGATCTCAATGACCTTCTACAAGAGAAGGTCCACTTCAAGTGTCCTCGAGTGCTCAGCTCTTTGTATAGAGTGAATTGTTAGTGTGTGTGTGAAAATATTTTCTAAAAGTAAATGTGAAATGTTAAATGCTGGCTTTCCCCCATTTCAATTATCATCTTAAATCCATTGCTTTCCATCTTGCTTCTCATTAGTTCAGAAGTCTACCCTTGTCTTTTAGGTGGTATATACTGTATATACAATAAGCAGAGTAAAAAAAAAAACAGATCTTGTAATTCATGCAAGTTGAAAATACAATCATTTAAAAATAAAACTATATTGCTATGTATAAATAGTACTGTAAGTTCTTAAAGTGTATTTCTACTTTTGTAGTCCAATTTTACACTATGGGGTTTATTTACTAAAGACAAAGACAAGTGCACTGCGAAGTGCAGTCATTGTAGATCTGAGAGAGACATGCAAGGTAAATAAAAAACAGCATTTATGCTTGCACATGATTGGATGATAGAAATCATCAGATCTTCCCCTCATTTCGATCTTCCCCTCATTTCGATCTTCCCTTCAGATCTACAGTGAGTGCAATTCGAAGTGCACTTCTAGTAGATTTGCCTTTAGTAAATCAACCCCAATGTATTGTGTTCCCATTCACACAGAATATCTGATTTTTTTTTTTTTTATGTTTCTTACCTTTTGGATGTGAGTCTATCCCAAGGACAGGATGAGCTCCCTCTCATTAGCATACAATTCAAGAAGCCCAGTTACTAAACCTTCAACTCTTTGTTAGAACAGTGTTCAGATCCAGTTACAACTGATAACGACGATCTGCCTGCACAGTATTAGGGCAAACACTGCTGCCACCAGTGGGATCTGTACTCAGACACACACACAGGTCAGACCCTGATATCCATGCCATTGGTGAGATCTGCATTTCAACATATAAAGAATGATAATTCCCAGTATTAATGCCACCAGTAACATTTGTCCCAGCACACACAGTTAATTTCACAGCATCCATGTCATTGATAGAATTTGCCACAGCACACAAGGTTTAGTCCCAGATATGCATGCTTCCAGTAATATCTGCCACAGCACACACAATTTACTTCCCAGTATCCGTGCCACCACTAAAATCTGCCAACTTCAGCTAACCCATTTAAGTCCCTTGTAATCCAACCCTTTGTGAATCCTGACTGAGCCAAATTTTGATTTACAGTGGTCTACCTAATTTCAAACCACTTTTCATACCAAAATTATTTTTACACTATTTTATAACACAGATTTGGTCATTTGTTTGTAAAAATTTGCTAAATCCATATTTTTGAATAAGCAGATTTTTCTGGCTATACACTAATAGAATTCTGTTCAAAATGTTTCACTTTAATAATGTTTGTTTGATTCTCTAATTGTTAGTGGGGTCAAATCAACAATTGTTTCGCCGTAATAGAAGATGGAAAAATTTTCTTAAATGAACGTCTTTCTAACAGTGTATGTGGTTTTCGTTTGGGAAATTACATTCATTCCAAAATCAAATATTAAAAGTAAAAACAAAATGTTGTACTTTCCAGTGACGTTCGTCCAATCATCGAATGTACACAAAATTTTTGCTTGAATGTTTGTATGAATATTCATACATACGTTTGTTTGAAAATTTACTATTGTATAGTCAACTTAAGTTTGGGGTAATATATTTTATATAATGAAAACCAATACAAATATTGTTTACTAAATCTTAATTTTGAATTTTTATTGAGTGCAAAGACCCCAAAAATATGTAGGTTCTGATACATACATTATGTCAGTGCTCTATAGTTGATAAATACATGTATATTTTAGATATAAGTCTTGCAATGGCTGTAATTCATCAGCCAGCCCTAGACAACAATAATGTACAATGGAGCCATCCATTATTATGTTGACAAAATAAAAAAAAATGTCAGCAATTAGAGACATTGCTGCCACCTAGGGATCCTACACCACAACCTATTTTATGCCGCTACCGACATCACAGCCTTTGTAAGGCAGTGATGTCTGATTCTAAGTGCAGTCATACAAAGAAAAAATGGTACCAAATGCCTTGATGCATTTTGAGCTAACTCTGCATACTCATAAAGAAAATAAGTCCCAAGGCATTTTATAGCATTGCTTTTTCTGTGACACTGCTCTTAATAAACCTTCTGGTTCTCTCAGGCAGCACTGCCTCCAGCCACTGCAGATCTATACTTAACCTGGCTACCCAGGGGCGTACCTAGAGCATTTGGCACCCGGGGCGGATCCTATATCTGGCACCCCCCCCCCCCCCCCGGCGTGCAGGCGACGAACCGCACATTGCCCCGGCGACCAGGCCCCTCCTCCTCTGCAAAAACGGCACCGATTGACTTGAGGCGCCAGAAGGAAATACATGTAACTAGCAGTGGCATACTTACTGTGTGCTACTGCCAGTGGTGTCACTAGGGTTGGTGTCACCTGGTGCAGTAAACCATGGTGTCGCTCCCCCCCAAAAAAGTATTTTCCTGTTTTCTTAAAGCGTGCCAAAGATGCAGCATGCAAGACTTTTGGTGTGCTTTCAGAAAATGCAGAGAAAAAATCTATAGGACTGCAGTAATAACTGCGAGTAAAATGTAGGAAGACCCCCTTCACATTACACAGCCCCCGTACCCCTGGACCCCTTTACATTACACAGCCCCCCCATTGGAACCCTTTACATTACACAGCCCCCTCCATTGGAACCCTTTACATTACGCAGCCCACACCCCCCTCATGGAAACCTTTATGTTACACAGCTCTCGCCCCCCATAGAACCTTTTCCATTATACAGCCCCCGTCCCCCGATAGAACCCCTTACATTACACAGCCATTATCCCCCATGGAACCCTTCACATTACAAAGCCCCTGCCCCCCAAAAGAACCCCTTACATTACACAGCCCCCACCCCCCCATAGAACCCTTTACATTACACAGTTTCCGCTCCCCCCCCAATAGAACCCTTTACATGACATAGCCCTCGCCCCCCCTCAATAGAACCCTTTACATTATACAGCCCCCCAATAGAACCCCTTAACAATACAAAGCCCCCGCCAATAGAACCCCTTTACAATACAAACCCCCCCAATAGAACCCCTCTACAATGCAAACCCCCAATAGAACCCCTTTACATAAAAACACCCCCAATAGTACCCCTTTACAATGCAGACCTTCCCAATAGAACCCCTTTACAATACAAACCCCCCCCAATAGTACCCCTTTACAATACAAACCCCCCCATAGAACCCTTTACAATACAACCCCCCCCCCCATAGAACCCCTCTAAAATGCAGACCCCCCCAATAGAACCACTTTACAATACAAGCCCCCCAATAGAACCCCTTTACAATGCAGACAACTCCCCCCTCCAAAAAAAACCTTTACAATGCACAATGCAGACCCCCCCCCCCAATAAAACCCCTCTACAATGCAGAATGCAGACCCCTACCAATAAAACCCCTCTACAATGCAGACCCCCCCCAATAAAACCCCTCTACAATGCAGACCCCCCCAATAAAACCCCTCTACAATGCAGAAACCCCCCCCAATAAAACCCCTTTACAATGCAGACAACCCCCCCCCCCCAATAAAACCCCTTTACAATGCAGACCCCCCCAATAAAACTCCTCTACAATGCAGACACCCCCTCAATAAAACCCCTCTACAATGCAGACCCCCCCCCCAATAAAACCCCTTTACAATGCAGACAACCCCCCCCCCAATAAAACCCTTTTACAATGCAGACAACCCCCCCCTCCAATGAAACCCCTTTACAATGCAGACACCCCCCCCCCAATAAAACCCCTCTGCAATGCAGACCCCCCCCAATAAAACCCCTCTACAATGCAGACACCCCCCCCCCCCAATAAAACCCCTTTACAATGCAGACAACCCCCCCCACCCCAATAAAACCCCTTTACAATGCAGACAACCCCTCCCCCGCTTCCAATAAAACCCCTCTACAATGCAGACCCCCTCCCCCCAATAGAACGACTTTACAATACAATTGTTCCCCCCCCCCTCCCCCCTACCTTATTAGGAGAGCAGAGAGGAGGGAACTGTTCAAAGCAGAGAATGGGAGAGAGGCTCACGAGCCCTGCATACACAGCGGTCAGCGGGAAATGCAGAAGTTAACAGTGCTAGTTAATGAGCCGGTGATTGGTTGCTAGGCGGTCCTAGCAACCAATCGCCTTCTCATTATATAGCAGAGTTAACTGCGGCATTTCCCACTGTGTATGCAGGGCTCGTGAGCGAAGTGAGCTTCTTTCCCATTCTCTGCTTTATACAGTTTCTCCTCCTGTGTCAGCGAAGGAAGCAGTCCGGCGGCCGGCCCCGGGTGTCACCCTGGTGCTCACTGACACCCCCCTAATGTGTGGCACCCGGGGCGGACCGCCCCCCGCCCCCCCCCCCCATTGGTACGCCACTGTGGCTACCTCAGTCCTTGTAGAATTGTCACTTCCAGCTATTTTCTACAACGAGATCGAAAATGGGAGTTCCCTGATTTCCTCCCACTTTACTATCCCCAGGTTTATTGCAGCAAGAAGGACAAGGTGAGCTAGGGGACCACGAAGGGGACAGGCGAAAAACAAGGAGAGAAGCATACAGACTAGAAGGGTGCCACCAATGATCACTGTTGTATTGATCCTATATCTCAGTCTGTATGATTTGTCTGAAGTCAACCTACGAATGCTAAAATTGTCAAAAGGTTTGTCTACATCCTTTCACTGTTCTGCTGTACATTTCAATGAAAATAATAATTATGCAGGAAACTTTAAAGTAGAACTATAGGCAAAACTTTTTTTTTCCATTTTGGATAGAGCAGCTGACTTTTTCAAAGGAGCCAGGTGGAAAGTTTTTGACCAAACATGACAACATTGAATCAGATGCAGACAGTGTTTCGTTTTTTTGAGAGCCATGGGTGCCAGCTGCCAAAACACAATAGCTGGCAGGCGATTTTATTTATTTATTCTTGCTATTTAGGGGACCCCCAGCAACACCTCCCAGCAAGTGTCAGGTCCAACTATAAAAACCCCCAGCAATAACCCTCTGACCCTCAGGATAAGCAAAAACCCCACAATAAGGCTGCATTCACATGTCAGCTTATAATCGCGGGCAGAACCGCCGCGGTTCCGCCCGCGATTCGGAGATTTATTGCAAATCGCGGGACGCCTAGCGTTGCCCGTTGATTTGCAATAGCCCCCCAAACGCCGAGTGATGTTGCAGCGATTTACGCCCGCCGAATCGCGGCAACATCGCGCAAACAAAATCGCGGGACGCAATACGCTCCAAAGAAGCCCCAGCAACTTTTAGGACCAGCAATGATAACCCCTAGCAAGTGGCAGGGCAAGCAAAATATCTCAGCATTGGTATTCAGCACTGATTCTCTCATTTGCTGCTACTAGAACTATACAGTCATTTTTCTTTCTGTTAGGAGATCACTCTCCTCTGGTCTTCAACTAAGAATAATTGAGCATACTGTGTGCTGTCATCTGTAGACTGGCTGTTAACCAAATAAGCTTTATGTGTTGATGACGCTAGAGCATTTAAACATTTTTTCTAATTAAATGCTTTTTAATAACCTGTGCCCCCCCCCCCCTCCTTTTGACCCCAACATTGGTAATGCCCTATATTACAAATGGCAAAAATGATTTGCAGAGGACAGTAATCCAAACTGATTTTAGCTGGAACTGCTCTGAATCTGAATTACAATTCAAGGAACAGGTACAATATGGAAGTATAATAAATGTATATGTTTCATGTGTTTACACTGATTTCTTTTTTTCCTGGTTAAGTGAAGCTTCAAGTGTGACATCAACAGGCCTACTATCATCAGCTATTTAATTATTTTAGTCTTATGTTAGTAAGCAGGCTAATGTCCCCTTTAAAACTGAACTTAAAGTGATTGTAAAGCCAATTATTTTCATCAAGCACACTGGATGTTATAAAAACACCAGTAGTGTTAGCTGTAGAAAGCTGTAGCTGTATAATGAATTTTTTTAGCATTTTTTAGCTTTCAAATTTTTTTTTTACAAAACTATACTTCCACAAAAACGTATGGCTCAAAAACATTCGTAAACACAGAATAGCTGAGTTTTTTAAGAGTGTTTTTACAGCTGAAAAACTCCTCTTCAAACTCATTAGTTTTTTTTTTTTTGGGGGGGGGGGGTTTCAGCCAGCAAATGCCCTTGCTAAAAAATGCTGATAAAAGCCTATGTGTGCATGGACATATAGGATAACATGCTGGGGAGTTTGCTTGCTGCCGAAAGAACGTCTGAAGCCAAAAACAGCAGCTGTAAATATGCCTAATGTGCATGAGACCTTAGGGTCCATGTACACTGCTGTGCTTGCCCAAAAATGAACCCTACCCCAGAAATAAGACCTACCGTAATTTTCTAGGATGGCTGCAATATAAGCCCGACCCCGAAAAAAAAAGCCCTAGTTAAAGTCCTTGTAAAAACATGAAATCCGTTTTCTAAAAAGATTTTATAATATGCAGTGTGTCTCCTTTTTTAACTTTATTGTGGAAAATACCTTATTTACAGCGCCGCTGGGCACTCATGTGACCAGCCAGAGATCTTCTCCTCTCCTCCCCCTCCCTCGGAGCAGGAGCAGGGCTGACATTAGCCAGGATCTCGGCCCCTCCCTCTGCAGTATTCAGAGCAGGGAAGAAGAGCTGTTTACCACGTGATCGGCTGTGTCAATTACAGCCGATCACATGAGCGGCTCCAGCGCGAACCGCTCGTTCTCTCCGCAATGCGTGGTGTGCAGCACGGCGATCGGGGACAAGGCTCGTCCCATCCCCGATCTAAGTAAAGAGCCAATGAAATTGGCTTTTTACCACGTGACCGGCTGTCAATCACAGCCGGTCACAGAATGTCAACAGAGAGCATGGTAACTAGCTTTTACTGTGTTCTCCTCCTCACACACTGATCCTGTGTGAGGAGGAGATTGTGGTAACAGCTAGTTACCCATCATAGTGCACCCCAAAACACACTGATTGCCCCCTCAATAAAGAGGACCTGTCACTAGCCCATCAAAGTACCTGTCACTAGCCCATCAAAGTACCTGTCACCAGCCCGTCAGAGTAACCGAGTACCTGCACCAGCCCATCAGGTACTCTGATGATAGGTACTCGGGTACTCTGATGGGCTGGTGACAGGTACTCTGGTACTCTGATGGGCTGGTGACAGGTATTCGGGTACTCTGATGACAGGTACTCGGGTACTCTGATGACAGGTATTCGGTTACTTTGAGTACCTGTCATCTGAGTACCCGAGTACCTGTCATCGGAGTACCCGAGTACCTGTCATCAGAGTACCCAAGTACCTGTCATCGGAGTACACGAGTACCTGTCACCAGCCCATCAGGTACTCTGATGACAGGTACTCGGGTACTCTGATGGGCTGGTGACAGGTATTTGGGTACTCTGATGAAAGGTACTTGGGTACTCTGATGACAGGTACTGGGGTACTCTGATGGGCTGGTGACAGGTACTCGGGTACTCCGATGACAGGTACTAGGGTACTTTGAGTACCTGTCATCAGAGTACTTGAGTACCTGTCCTTGGAGTACCCGAGTACCTGTCATCAGAGTACCCGAGTACCTGTCTCCAGCCCAGAGTGCCCGAGTATCTATTGGCACCCCATCAGATTACCCGAGTACCTGTCTCTAGCCCATCAGAATACCCAAGTATCTCTCTGAAGCTCATCAGAGTACCCGAGTACCTTTCTGAAGCCGATCAGTGTACCTCAGTACCTGTCAGCAGCCCATCAGAGTACCTGAGTATCTATCTGCAGCCCATGCCTCCTAGATTATGTGTTGGGGTGTTTGCTTTGCAAAATGGGGTCATTTTGTGGGGGGGTTTTATTGTCCTGGGGTTCCAGGGCCTTCAAAAGTGTAATTGGTTGTAATGAAATTATATGTGTAATTTATGCTCCTAGAACACCTGACCGTGCTCCTTGCATGTCAGGCCTCTCTATGTGGTTATCCTGTGACAAAGTCCCACATATGTGGTATCGCCATACTCAGGAGGAGTAGCAGAATGTATTTTGGGGTGTCATTTTTGCTATGTACATGCTATGTGTTAGAAATATCTTATAAATTGACAACTTTGTGTAAAAATAAAATGAGTTTTCATTTTCTTTCCACATTTTCCAAAAACTTGTGGAAAAAAATGACATGTTCAAAAGACTCATTATGCCTCATAGAATATACATTGAGGTGTTTGCTTTCCAAAATGGGGTCATTTTGTGGGTAATTCCATTGTCCTGGTGCTCCAGGGCCTTCAAAACTGTGATAGGTCGTTAGGAAATTATATGTGTAACTTATGCTCCTAGAACACCTGACGGTGCTCCTTGAATGTTGGGCCTCTGTATGTGGCCAGACTGTGTAAAAGTCTCACACATGTGGTATTGCCATACTCAGGAGGAGTAGCAGAATGTATTTTGGGATGTAATTGCAAGTATGCATACACTGTGTGTGAGAAATAACTTGTTATTATGACAATTTTGTGTAAAAAAAAAAATTATTTCTTAATTTTCCCAAGAATTGTGGGAAAAAATTACAGCTTCAAAAAACTCATCATGCCTCTTACTAAATACCCTGGAATGTCTACTTTCCAAAATGGGGTCATTTGGGGGGTATTTGTACTGTCCTGACATTTCAGGGCCTCAAGAAATGAGATAGGCCGTCGGTACATCAGGTGTGATTAATTTTCAATTATTGGCACCATAGCTTGTAGACTCTATAACTTTCACACAGACTAAATAATAACCACTAATTTGGGTTATTTTTACCAAAGATATGTAGAAGTATAAATTTTGGCCCAAATTTATGAAAAAAAAATTACTTGTTTGCAAAATTTTATAATAGAAACTAAAACAAAATGTGTTTTTTTCAAAATTTTCGCAATTTTTTCACTTAAATCGCAAAAAATAAAATACCCAGTGATGATTAAATACTACCAAAAGAAAGCTCTATTTGTGTGAAAAAAATTATAAAAAATTTGATCGGGTACAGCATTGTATGACTGAGTAATTATCATTCAAAATGTGAGAGCGCTGAAAGCTGAAAATTGGTCTGGGCAGGAAGTAGTAAAAGGATCAGGATTTTATTTTATTTTTTCCAGAAGAAGATGACATGACTGTTTTTGATCATTAACATACGGTAAATAAATAAGACATCCCCTGAAAACAAGCCCTAGTGTGTTTTTTGTAGCCAAAATGATTATAAGACTCGGTCTTATTTTCTGGGAAACACGGTAGGAGAAGAAAACAATGCTCATAGTAGCTTGTATTGCACAAGTGTTTAGAAGAGTTTAGGAGAGTTAATGGGCATTTGTTTTTATCAGCATTATTCCCAAAACATTGCCCTCGATGCACACTTGAAAACACTGAACGTTCCTAATAGCTGCATTTATACGCAATTATGAGTGTTAAGCATTTTATTCTGACGGAACCGCCCCCCTCAGAAATGCACTTGTGATGTTTTTTTTCTGCCTCTAAACTCTACTCTTCAAATATGCCTCTAAATGTCCTACTGTGCATGGACACATGGGATAAGATTGATCTGCTTCTACAGGCAAGAGAAAAAAAAAGCAAAACTCCTGTAGAAGCAAGGTTTTTTTAAGCCTAGTGTTCATGGGCCATTAATTAAAAAACATGTTATACTTACCTGTTCCGGACCCAATCCGTCTCTTCTGGGGTCCCCCACCAGCATTCTCCTCCTCTTCTCAGTGTGCCACCATAGGAGGCTGCTTCCTTTTGTGGTACATCTGAGGGCTCAATCCCGAGCCATGCTCCTACAGATGGGCAAGCACTGGATCAAGTGAGGACCCCCTTTCTTTAGATAGTCTTTACCCCAAAACACCTAACCTTTTCCACCGAGTGGCATCGGATAGGATACCCATCTTACCTGCTGGAGCTGTGCATTTGATAGGCTTGATTTTATTCTGCTTTTGTGTGAAGTGTGAATTGTTGTGTGATTTTAATAAATGGTTTTGGTGGTAATGCACTAGGCGTTTGCGCCCTCTTGTGTATGTTTTCACAGTTTCCTGAAGATTGCCCAGTCTGAGGAGGGTTGCATCATTGAAACTATTACTTGCCATAGTCCCTGGGGGAAGTTTTTTGGACTGAGAGCTGGATGGTCTTTTACAGTGGTGGCTGCTCCATTAGGGTCGCAAGGGCGCCGCCCCCGAAATCCATGCGCCAGGCCCCTAATCTACATGCAGGGAACAGGATGCATGGATTTCAATTGTTTTTTTTTTTTTTTAAGCACATGATTAGAGCCTAAGGCTCTAAGTGGGTTAAAAAAAGGGTGGGCTCATGGCGCAGAGCAGATGTGTGAGCCCACCCAGTTGTGTGACATTAGCCTTTTTGCTTCTCCTCCCAGTCAATAAGGAAGCAGGTCCTGAGACCCGATTGGCCAGGGAGTCTTAGGACTCCTGGCCAATCAGGTCCCAGGACTCACTTCCTGTTCGGCCAAGAGGAGAATCAATGCCTGTTCAGCCGGAGAAACAAGCAAGCTTGAGTGAGGAGCAGCAGGTAGAGGGGCAGCAACAGCCTCTTTAAGCTTCCAGGAGCCCTACCCCGGATCCAGCACCACCTTGTCATCAGCCACCTAAGGTAAGGTAAGGCCACTGATCGCCGCCTTCCCATCCGGGGGGGGGGGCGGTAGTGCAAGTGAGGGAGCCAGGTTTGTTTGACGCCCCCCCAAAAAAAATTATTGAGCACCAGCCACCACTGGTCTTTTATCTATATGTGTATTCTTACCTAAATCTTGGTGTAGTTTGTGTAATTATTCCAGATCTGTGCAGAAATCCAGCATGAAACTTCAGTTCTTTATATGAACATTCTGCAATGAAGATCAGTTACTGCTACTTTCACTCCTGTACATGGTGATTAGTCTTGTATCCACCTCCTTATCTAGGTTTCTGCAGACAGCCTGTAGAGAATGGACCTTCTGGGTTCCTCCCACAAATATCTGCATAGGCTAGTGATGATGGCTACTTTTAGAAGGGAAATATCTGGGCTTGCAAAGGCATTTGGTGCACACAACATGGAATAAATATTTTAAGGCTATTTAGCAAAATATTAAATTACATTTTTGGTGCCTGGAGTATAGCTTTAAATGGTTTATCGTTGCAGCTGCCAAGGCAAGCCCCCTTCCTGGGGAGCCATTAGGTTTAGTGGGAGTGAAGCTACAGCCTGGAGAGGGATCTGATGACGCTACTCCAAGTATTAAAGAGATCTGGCTGTGAGAGCAAACCCGTTTACAGCTGTGACGTCCCTAGAAAAAAGACATAATTACTTCACAAAAGTGTGTGTTTGAAAGGGAAACTGAGCAACAGACTGATAACTGGCAGCTGGAGTTAGGTGAAACACTGCATGGGGTATCTATCGTGGGGCAGATCAGCCGATGGAAGTTAAGATGACACCAGTCAAGTTAGAAAAGGGGAGAAAAAGACAAATATTAAAAGCTAGTAGGAACATTCTTCTCTCCATGCTTTAAGGGGCTGCAAAGTTCCACAAAGGTAATGTTATGTAAGCCTACCGTCAATTTTGTTTCCTGTGTGGAGTTATTAATACTACAATTTTTTATATAGTGCCATTATCTCCTGTAGTTCTGTACAAAATAATTATTTGAACAAAATAGAAGGGAAGAGTAGAGCAATATGTTCCAAATACTAGCACAAACAGCAAAAGCCTAGCAGAATATGGATAGAATATTCCTAGAATAGGAGAGAGGGTTCTGCCCGTGCATGTTTACAATCTAAAGGGATAAGTGGTAGAAAACAGATGTCAGGAGAGTAACCTTCGCAAGAGAATAATGCTGGCCATACACTATATGAAAAAATTAAGTCATTTGGACAGTCTGTTAGTTTTTCGGCCAGTTAACCACTTCTGGACTGGAAGATTTTCCCCCATAATGACCAGGCCATTTTTTGCCATTCGGCGCTGCGTTATTTTAACGGACAATTGTGCGACACTGTACCCAAATAAAATTGTCATTTTTTTCCCCACAAATAGAGCTTTATTTTAGTGGTATTTTATCACCTGTACGATTTTTATTTTTTGCGCTATAAACATAAAAAGAGCGACAATTCTAAAAAAAATATATATATATATATATATATTTTTTTTTTTCCACTTTCTGCTATAACATTCACAAAAAATAATTTAAAAATCACATTTTTTCATAATTTTAGGCCAATTTGTATTCTGCTACATATTTTTGGTAAAAAAAATTCCAATAAGCGTATTTTGATTGGTTTGCGTAAAAGGTATCGCGTCTACAAACTAGGGGAAAGATTTATGTCATTTTTATTTATTTATGTTTTTTTTTACTAGTAATGGTGGCGATCAGTGATTTTTTGCGGAACTTCGACATTGCGGCAGACAGGTCGGACCCCTAACTGACATTTTTGACACTTTTGGGGGGACCAGTGACATTACTACAGTAATCAGTGCTAAAAATATGTACTGTTAGGGTCCTTTCAAATGGGACAGAGTCCGTTCTGCTCAGCGGGGGATTGATCCGCCGATCCCCGCTGAGCAGGCGGGTGACAGCCCCGTCTCCACTCTTTATGTGAGACAGAGCTGTCAATTCCCCGCTGTCCTCTATTGGGAGATCGGATGAGAACGGACCGCCTGTCTTTTCTTATCCGATCCGAAAATAGGGTTTCCATCCGTCCAGATTTCACGGACAGGATCGGAATCGGATAGCAGCGGTTGTCAGCGGAGATGTCTCCGCTGACATCCGCTGACATCCGCTGACATCCGCTTCCCCATATGGATGCATGGAGCATCCGATCTGGTCCACCTGAAAAACTGACAGGGGGATCGGATTGGATCGCCTGTGTGAAAGGGGCCTTACCGTAATAATGACACTAGCAGGGAAGGGGGGGGGTGTGGGCTAGTGAAATCAATACAGAGACCTGTGTTCCTAATTAGGAGGAACAAAGGAGCTCTGTGTTGATAGCTGAGAGGTCTGCTGTGTTTACAACAGCAGATTGACGTTCTCTCTTCACGGGGTGCGATCGCTCCCGCGGACATATATACAGGTACGGCGATTCCTGGGAACCTGTCAACCTCTCGCCATATAACTGCGGCGGCTGGTCGGCAAGTGGTTAATGGGCGTGAATCGGTAATCGGTTGCCACGTTTTAGAGCTGAAAAAACGAAGGACAAGTTTGGAAATTTTCTGCCAAGCGAACGATAAATTGAAAGGTTAATGTGTTTCTCGTCCAAACTGTTTGCACTAGATATATGTGAAAAAAACAAACAAAAAATCAATTCATTTACTGTATGTTCATTGAACAATTTATCGGTCATTACATGATGACACTATTGTTTACTCTCATGGCCGAGTGTTCGTTTTTCGAAAATGAGTTTGAACAATTTTTCGTATAGTGTTTGGCCAGCATTACTTAGCTCAAATTGTGAGCGTGTTCACGAGTCTGTAAATGTTTCTATGTTGGAGTGTGCCAAATTGTATGTAGGAGGTATTGTCCTTTAACTAAAAAAAATCGTTTTCACAATATGGTAAAAAAAAATACCTTGTGAATTAAAAGATAAAAGTACAAGACAGAACACATTTGCATTCATTTTATTTATTCTATATCACTGAATTTATGATATAAAGTATATAATGCACGTGTGTTTGAGGCCCTCACAGGTCTTGTCCTAAAATAGGAGCCGTGCAAATAAGCATTGTTTATTGTATCAAGTTCTCACAGCACTCTGGCTGTCTTTTTTTTTTAAAAATATGCGATTTTGTTTGCTAACAAAGTATGTGTTTTTTTTTTTTTTTTAAAAGAGCATTATTCAAGTGAAATAGCGAAGTAAAAATATTGCAAAAAATTTTCAGCGATGGGCAAAAATGTCCAACAACAGGAGGAAAAATGCTCGGTCACCGGGACAAAAAAAAAAGATAAAAAATGTCCCTCATTGGTGGTCAGAAAAAATGTCAAGTGTTATTGGTAAATGAAAGAAAAAAAAGCCCAGCACTATTGGTCAGTAGAAGGAAAAATGCTTGGTGTTAATTGCCACAAAAAGAAAAATGTGTCAGTGGTCGGTAAAAATGTCCCAGCATTAGTGGAAGGAATACTTGCTCAGGTATCAGTAGCTGGAAAACTGCTATGGCATTAGTTGTTAGTGGTTGAAAAATATACCCTAGAGTCAGTTGCTGGAAAAAAATGTCCTGGCATCAGTAGGAGAAAGAATTTCTCCAGCGTCAATGTCAGTGGAGGGAAAAGATGTGTGTGTGTGTGTGTGTGTCCACCAGCAGACCTCAGACCATCTCTTTGTCTACCTTGATCCCTTCAGACATTAAATTACATTAAATGCTAAAAAAAAACTATACTGATGTACGCTCCTACAACAGCCTCTCAGGAAGTCCACTGCTGTGGGTGCAGGTCACAAGAGCTTGTCTAGCTCAATACATATAGCAAAATCAAACCCCACAGAAATCAAGCTAGAACGTTTATTGTGCATAGCTGACTGTTGACACAGTCCCCACATTTAGGCCACACCTCTCTTACATGTTTCACCCCTCCTAGAGCTTAATCATGAAGGTCAATAACTCTATGATTAAGTCCTAGTAGGGTAGTTGAAACGTAAAAAAAAAAAAAAAAAAAAAACATGGCAAAAACAGGTATTCAGGAAGCATCAGGATCACCTCTGGATGATTGACAGCAGCTGCTTAACCACCATCTAAATAGTAAACCAATGCGGATCGATTTACAGAATCTACTCAAGTGTGAACTTAGCCAAAACACTTGTGTTATCCAAACCAGTGTTTCTCATCTCCGGTCCTGAGGGCACAGTAACAGGCCAGATTTTAGGTAATACCTTGGGGAGATGCAGATTAGAATACTGCAATCACTGAGCAGCAAATTATATCACCTGTGATATATTTCAGTTTTCTTGTAAACCTGGCCTGTTAGTGGGTCCTGAGGACCGGAGTTGAGAAACACTGATCTAAACCTTGTTGAATATTTAGTATACCATATACTGTACTGTATAACACATCACCTTCCTTACTAAACAAGTAAAAAAAAAAAATAATCATAAATATAGATTGGAATGTAATAGACATAAAATGGTAACAAATATTACTAACAAAACATTATTCAGGTAGAAAACATATATATTCATAAATATAGATTGGGATGTAATAAACAGACATAAAATGGTAACAAATATTACTAACAAAACATTATTCAGGTAGAAAAATATCTAACATTAAGAAATCTGGCAATCAAGATTTCTTGGTTATGCTTCGAGGCAGATTTGTATTGCAGGCACAAAATTATTGGTCCCTACAGCTTTGCTTTAGAATTGACCACTACACAAGCTTTGCCTCTTTCAGATATTTTAGGAAAAACTACAAATAAATACCTTTAATGAAATGTGAAAGGTGGATGAGGGGTACATCGCCATTGTATCAGTGTAGCCTGACGGCAATTAGACTTCCCCACTGTCAGAATAAACTCATCTGCATTGCAGGCTATAGCTTGCAGTGCTGATCGAGCAGGGAAATTCCAACAGGGTGGTTGTAAACAAGTTGATCAGTAGATCAACTTCTGTGCAGCCACAGTGGCCATATATGGTTTAGAATTTATTTGTCCCCTGCTGAACTGGTCGAATTTTCGATCTATGTATGGCTGACTTGAGTAAAAATGTCCCAGTTCACTAAGTTGTGACCTGGACTGTATCTGATAACTGCTGCGGAACTTCTTTTTTTTTTTTGTTACTGCTGTATTATCCTTCTGCAGTATGACAGGGTTAAACTGAATATTCATTATTGCTGAAGTTCAGCAGGCATTTTTAAAGAGACCACTTTGCAATGCTCATTTATGGAGTATCTCTAGTGCAGGGAGCACCCATCTTGGCTGGGCCTGGCCAAATCTGGATGGGGATTGGCTGTTGCAACAAAGCAAGAGGAGGAGGCAGTGGTGTATTTAGGATAAAGGGGTGTGTAATTCTCTCGCTGTCCAGTAGGTGTATAAACGTTATAAACCTTCAATGCTGCAGGTACTATTATTGGTAACCACACAATGCAAACTAGTTTAAGAGGAGTACCGCGCTTCAAAGGTGCATACGTGCTCAAAAGTGTCTTCGTGTAGCTTCAATGTATATATTATTACAACTGGTGTGTAAAAGCTGCCTAGTGTTATAAAGTGTCTTAGTGTCAAACAAATAAATAAATATTCAATTATGCTTGATGTGAACAAATCATATAAATATTGCCTTTATATTGATAGGTGTATAAAATCCCACATATATCTGCATATATATAAATATACACTCTAAAATTAATCTATTGAGAGATTTTAGAGTGTATATTTATATATATGCATATACGTATGGGATTTTATACACCTATCAATATTAAGGCAATATATATATGATTTTTTTCACATCAAGCATAATAGAATATTTATTTATTTGTTTGACACTAAGACACTTTATAACACTAGGCAGCTTTTACACACCAGTTGTACTAATATATACATTGAAGCTGCACAAAGACACTTTTGAGCACGTATGCACCTTTGAAGCGCGGTACTCCTCCCCCTTAAACTAGTGGTGTATTTAGGTTTTGCACTGCCCCAGACCTGACTAAACTCGTGCACCCCCTAATTTAAAAATGACCCACCCCTTCCTGTCAAGGCCAGACCCATTCCTGTTTAAGACCCCCCCTTCCTCTTTAGGCTTCACCAACGCAGCGGCTGGTGTGAATGTACCCAGTACACATTTTTTCATTTATTTTTTTCCCACGATTCAGGGATTTCTATGTGCTGCTTGTATACCCTTGGACTAGTGCATCTTATTTTTACACATATATGAATTCTGAATGATCACTGAAACATCTCAAACTGATGTCAGAACAAATGCCAGTGTTAAGTAATACCAAAAGCACTTCCAGTGGTGGAAGTGCTCATATTCACCTGCTAAACTACTGCTAAATAACACATTGGGCCAGCAGATAGGGTCGGGCTAAATCCATATTTGTGGATTATTGGACATACAATGCTGATCTGACAACACAGGTACCGCTTCTGACTGTCAGTGCCACCTATCCCAGGAGGAACACTGGGGATAGGGACCTGCCCAACTTCAGTTCCATTTGAAGGTGGTCATGTGACATTCACAAACCAGTTTAATAGTCAAAGCATTAGGACTCAGTCAGGCCAAAAATGACCCCAAAATATGTCAACACACAGACTGAAAGATATTTTACCTGTGTATGTTTAATTACAGTACAGTTTGATATATAAAACAGGATTAACTGGCATTAAGATGTTCCTATAGAGAAAAACCTAAGACAAATCAGCAGGTTGCAAAAACCATGAGCAAAAAAAGTATATGCTCCAGCTTTACTTCTCATCCAGAAGACAACAAAAGCCCGGTATGCTGCAGAGGAGGGTAGGTGGAGCATTAGGCTGCTAAGACCTGCTGCCAGTACCACACTTACTAGTATTGGAGTATTTTTTATTTCTCATCATTCACTGCCCAATGGCATAAAACAGGGACTGTTATAGTGAGTTAGGACTGTCTTTATATACTGTTACTAGGTAAAAATAATTCAGTTCTGTTACTGATAGTCAGAATATTGTAGGTGTTTAACCATATCTCTCAGAGAAACATTATTGTTTTATTAATTCAGGCTACAATTGGCCTAATAAATGTTTTCAAATATATCAAGGTGTGTCAGTAAGTGCTTGGTGGACTAGGTGTACCATCTTCAGGTGTGCAGACCAATCACAAGACGATTCAGCAGCACCTCTGGGTATAACGCTACACCTATCTATCCATGTAAACACTTACGTCCAGCAAATGAATTTTTAAGTATTTGTGGAAAACTAATTATTTTGGTTGTCGGGTGGCTTGAGAACTCAATAGCATATAAAGGACAGATATCAGCAGGTACAACATTTTTTTTACTGCAAAATTTTTACAACATAGAAAATCAAATGTATGTTGCTTTCTATGGTTGACCCTGGAGTTCTTCTTTAAGGGGCATATATATATATATATATATATATATATATATATATATATATATATATATATGTATATGTATAAAAGTGTATAAAACATAACAGTATTAAGGGATTAAGTAGTATTTTAAATACAAAAAAAATTGCTTATAATCAGGTACTGTGTGTGACAAGCGCTTTTAGTAACAATTTGGCCTTATCAAAAGAGGCAGAAGCAAAGGAGTAAATTCACCAAGCCCCACAAGCTAACTGTGTTCATTTTTTATGCCACAACTTTCTGATAAAAATGTTCAATTCACATACATAAATATTTCATAGGAGTGGACTTATTTCTTCACATGAAACAGCAATTTAACCACTGGCAGGATTTTAAGGGGTGAAATTCCATGCTGTAATTTTATTAAACTGAATTTTACAAACCAAATGCTGCAAAACTCACAAAAATAACATCCATGCAGCAAATTTAGCAAATGTATTCACTGAAAAAATGTATTTAATTAATTTCATTACTAAAATGTATCAATTAATGCACATGTATAAAATTACTACAAGCATTATACTATTGTGAATTGATCCCAATTCCCAAAGAGTCAGTTCTTGAGAGTTATGATCTTGGAGAGTTGAGCAATGTGAATTTTTATTAGTTGTGGAGGGTTACTGCAATTAAAGCCTGAGGGCCCTCTCACACTGATACATTGTTCCTGTGTTTTTTTTTTCCTTGCAAGAAAAATGTTTCCTTTTAATCCTATGGAAATCTTCACACCACTGCATTACAGGTGCGGTGCCTTTTGAAAAGTTCTGCATGCTGCATCTTTGGTGCGGTTTTGAAAACCGCACTAGAAATGCAGCTTCCCACTGAAATGTATTGAAACTGTGGTTAAAATCGCAATAGTAAAAACACACCATGATTTGCATTTTTGGTGTGCTTTTGGGTCACATGTCCTTTTTTCACAAGTGCAGGCAACTCAAAAGCGCACCGGAAACGCACAGGAAATGTATCTGAAACACAGAAAAATCGCAGTAAAAACACATATGTGTATGCAGATATTTTGCTAAAAGTAGTGTGAAAGGGCCCTTACTGCAGTCAAAATCACAAACAAAAAATGCTGCACCAAGGACATAACTTACACTCAGTAGGATGTGAACCTGTGCTGATTCCCCCCCCCCCCCCCCCAATTCCACCACTGTAGTCTTTCGGTGTGGCAGGGATTAATACAACTAATGGGCTATTACAGGCTCTCATCAAGAAAGCCTTACTATGCTTGCCCTTTCCGTCCAGTTCCTCCATTCATAGAAGCCATATTACAGTTTCGATTAATGGAATGCAATCTATGAATGGAGGGACGGGGCTATATCCATCATCTGCCCATTCTCCATTCAGAGGAAGATTTTCACTAACAGAACATTTTTTGGCTGCAGTTAGGGATTTAAAAAATGGCACTTTATTCCCCGAATAATGCTGAGTGTCTCTGAAAATATTGTTTCCAGCTTCTTTCCCCTAATGGCACCTGCTGTGAAACGCACATTTTCATGTTTTAATTTTTTTGCTGCTATCAAGTTGCTCTTCTCTCTGCTCTATTCAGAAGCTGTGCACATTCTGGGGAATTCACATGGGGGGAATTCCCTACAACTGGAGCACTCAGAATCTGGTGCAACCAAGCAAGGTGGCCAATCAGCTTCTAACATCAGCTTGTTCAGTTGAGCTTTAACAATAAAACCTGGAAGCTGATTGGTTTCTTTTCACAGTTGCACCAGCATTTTGCACTCTCCAGTTTTAGTAAATAACCCCTATAACATCATAAACGCTCTTTAGAATTCCCTCACTCCTTTGCACAAAAAATATTGTTGAAGGTGACAGATTCCTGTGCTTGTGGAGAACAGGTACATGCATTTTTTGAATAGAGGGGGCCACCCAGAGGCTGGAGTGTCCATACCATGGACACTCTGTCCTTAGTGCATATTCAGACCCTTACTAGCTAGGACACTGTTGGCTGGGCAGCTGTAAGTGTGAAAGCAATGGATGATTCATCCCCATTCAGCCACCAGCCAGGACATTCCCTAGCTTACAGCTGAAATGAAACAAAGGTGCTGGGTTGCTGGTGACCTAATTGGCCTAATAAGTCCATTGTCTTATTTGGACAATGATCTCACCAGCATCCCTGCTTGTTTGTTTTTTTTTTCAGCTGCCACCAGGGTAATTTCCCAGTCAGTAGATGAACTGGGCCGGAGATGAGTCTATCAGTTGCCATGACGAAAGAAGATCCTGACTCCATAGCCCACAGAAAGCCATGTGTGGGACGTTTCATACATTCATGACAGTTTCCCAGCACAAAATACCCCACTTACCATCAGTTTGCCTATTTGCAAAAATAGCGACAAATTCTAAAAGTGATGATAATAAGAACTAAGAAATAGCAACTAAGGTTAGGTATACTGCAAGCCAGTCTCATGATGTATCTGGCAGGGAGCTTTGCGTCAATTATTGTCACTTCATTCATGTCACTGCAAAGCAGTGACGTGTCATCCAATGCAGTGCTGGACAGGTTAGACATGCTGCATTTTTCTACAGTGCAGCTGACTGCGCAACATGCCAGTGTAGTGGTATAAATAAGGCATGTAGAAAACAACTGTTTTTTTATGTGGCTTAACAGTGACCTGTATTTCCAGTGTGGAAAAAGTCACAGCACATAGTGTGAATGAGCCCTAACTGAATATGTTGAACATGCTGGTACTAATACCAAAATTGGTGCAAAGCTCTAATGAATTAGGTGCAGGCCATGTTAAAAGGGCCTTATCACCAGTACAGGGTTGCTCCTTTATTGAATTCCCCTCTTGTCCCCTTTTTGACAGGATAAGAACTTTGAACCTGTGCCCAGACCCTTATTGGTCATTGGTCACCTTTCCCTAAACAGGTAAGTGCTATGCAGTCTCTTGACTAAAAGAATGCACTCCTAGGTGCCTATTGGCCAATTTTTTTTATGAAAGCACATTAGTAATCCATACATCCATACATCTTGATGGAATGTGAATTAAATACCTTCCCCCAACTTTTTGCTAGGCTAGCCAAAGCAGGGTGTACACCTTGAGTTTTGTAGGTTGAAGAAAAAAAAACCTCACAGATCCCCATATCCACACAAGAGATATGCATGCAGGGATTCTCTGGGGTCCAGCCTCCCTCCCGTGTTCTATAAAAGGGAAGAGGTCTGGATCCTAGCAGCACACGCAACTAGGGATAGGTGCAGAGACTTGCAGGGACATGTGGTCCACTTGGGAACACCAACCTGTCAGAACACCCCAAGAACATGGATTTCTCTGTTCAAGCATTTCCAAGTATGGACTTTTCCAAAAGAGGTTTCACCTGTGCAGGTAACCTTGGGCAGCCACAGTTAGGTTTCGTTAGGAGGAAGACATTATGTTATACAAGCTGTGCCCAGTTTATAGTAAAAGTTGCATCAACTGCTCAAAACCTGGTCTGAAGTTTTTCAAGGTCTACATGGTGTCTTGGCGTATTCCTAAAGAACTTGGTTCCATGACAGCAAAATGTACAGTATGTGTAACAATACTACGACAGAGTTCATTCAGCAAGACAAGGTGGAAGAGGTGGTTGCCAAGAGTAATTGCAAGGAATAACAGCAACCAGTTGTTGGCATGGTATTTTTTTGGTGACAAGTCCTCCGGTAGCGAGGGAGCCAATTTTCTGGATTCCTCTCTAGCTGTCCGTCTCTAATGGTCACCGGAGGTTATCAAAGAGAGATAGGCTTACATGTTTTAGTGTATCTAAATCTGCTAGTCAATCTAGAACAGTGGTTCCCAACTCTGGTCCTCAGGACCCACTAACAGGCCAGGTTTGCAAGAAAACTGAAATACATCACAGGTTATATCATTTGCTGCTCAGTGATTGCAGTATTCTAGTCCGCATCTCCCCTATGTAATAACTAAAATCTGGCCTGTTAGTGGGTCCTGAGGAACGGAGTTGAGAACCACTGATCTAGAACCTCCCTTCTCCCAGACTGGCTTTCTAAAGCTGCACCCTGTGCTCCTTCATCCAAAATGGAGACACCATAATACAGAAGGTGTATTATTGGCCATATCAGCAGGTGAAATAAAGGAAAAAAAGCCTTAAAATATAAAACGAATAGAGCCATTACATGAAATGATTAGTAAGCTGCAATATATTACACTTTTGGCGTTGGGTCTGATATTGTTTTAAATCTAAGTTCACAAATGAGTGTGTTCATTTTCATGTCTTTTCATGTATTTTTTAATGCAATTCTTGAGCACTACTTTTAAAGTCTAGGGGGATAAACCACACTTTGTTACAACAAAACAAGCAAAGAAAAGAAATGCAGAGGTGTGAACTAACGCCATAGTGAATAGTAAAAAATGGTAATCCTCTTGTGCTTTGCTGAGCATTAACTAACACATGTAAAACTGCACAATAGTATGCAGAGACATAGAACTCCATCCAGCTTCTAATCATACATAGCTCCCAACTGTCCCTGATTTCGAGGGACTGTTCCTCATTTGGAACAAAGTCCCTCTGTCCCTCTTACCTCCTCATTTGTCCCTCATTTTGGTCTGACCTACATAGTTGTATATAAAATGTACTATTTATCTTTCAAAAAAATGTTTCCCCACTGCTAAACCTTTTACCCAATTTCTAAATTGCTGCATTTGTAAATTTCAAAACTCAGTATAAAGGAATAGTAGTAGTAAAAAAAAAAAAAACACTTGTGGGTTTAACCAATTGTTTTTTATTTCTCCTTTAACAACTTCGGGACTGGAAGATTTTCCCCCTTAATGACCAGGCTATTTTTTCCGATTCAGCACTGCATTACTTTAATGGACAATTGCGCGTTCGTACCACGCTGTACCCAAATAAAATTAATGTCCTTTTTTCCCCCACAAATAGAGCTTACTTTTGGTGGTATTTGATTACCTCTGATATTTTTTATTTTTTTTTCCGCTATAAACAAAAAAAGAGCGACAATTTTTTACTTTCTGCTACATAACATTCCCCAAAAAAAAAAAAAATAAAAAAATCTAATTCTTTCATCATTTTAGGCCAACTTGTATTCTGCTATATACTTTTGGTAAAAAAAAATAAATCCCAATAAGCGTATTTTGATTGGTTTGCGCAAAAGTTATCGTGTCTGTTGACGAGTTAATGGATCGGAGGCTAATGTTATTGACTGTCCTGTTGATAATCTTGTATACCAATACTTATACTACCCAGTTATACAAGGGTTGAAGAGTTATTAGAGGTGTATGTGCCCACCATATCTGGTGCCCATTGGGGAAGCAGGGAGGGGAGGCCCCGGGGGTCGGTGCCCGGCCCCGGTGGGAGATGGCGGGGGGCTGCGCTGGGCCACAGTGTTGGTCCCGATAGGGGTGGTCTGGCGCGGCCTTCCTGTCGGACCCTGCAGGAGTTTTCGGCCGGGGGCTGGTCTGGGGGGCATCCCGTTCCAGATACTGGGTTGATGTCGACCAGTGGTGGTGCCAAGTATGCAATGCTTACTGTGATTGTTGCTGTCTTCAACCAGTGTACCTGTATGCTGTAATTGTTATTTGTTCTTTTTGAAAAAGATTCAATAAAAACTATTGAAAAGAAAAGTTATCGTGTCTACAAACTAGGGGAAAGATTTATGTCATTTTTATTTTTAATTTTTTTAACTAGTAATGGCGGCGATCAGCAATTTTTAGCAGGACTGCAGCAACACTGGGGCGGACAGATCGGACCGCTAACTGACATTTTTGACACTTTTGGGGGGACCAGTCACATTACTACAGTAGTCAATGCTAAAAATATGCACTGTTACTGTAATAACGACACTGGCAGGAAAGGGGTTAATCCAGAGGCGATCGAAGTGTTAAATGTGAGCCTAGGGGGTGTTTTCTAACTGTGAGGGGGATGGGCTTGTGACAGCAACACAGAGACCTGTGTTCTAAATAGGAGGAACACAGGAGCTCTGAGTTGATAGCAGAGAGAACAATGGTCTGCTGTGTTTACAACAGCAGACCGACGTTCTCTCTTCACGGGGAGCAATCGCGGGTGCCCAGCGGTCCTGTGGATCGGCTTCCACGCTGGCGAGTGGGCGCACGCGAGAACCTGTCGCCCTGCCGCCGTATATCAACAGCGGCTGGTGGGCAAGTGCTTAAGGGGGCATGGCAGGGGGTGTGTTCTATGCTTACATACTTTTGCTAATAGGTGTCCCTCTTTCCCATTTCAAAAAGTTGGAAGATATGCTTTATATAATATCAAAAATGAGGAAGAGCAAACCTTAAAACATATGAAATGTACAGCAAACACTGTACTAATAAGTCATGCACGCATACACCAACATTTCATTTCAAGAATTCGCTGGTACTCAAAAAAGCTGTGGTTTGGTATTTTTTATTTTTATTTTTTAATTTCTGAAAATGATTTTCAGAACAATACCAGACCCAGATCTTCATAATCGAGGTACTGTAAGTGGCTGGAATTAAGGACAATCAAAACCATGACTTAGAAATTGCCTGGCAGTGGGAAGTAAGCACTTTAATGAATGCAGAAAAACAATGATAAACACATTTTTACACATTTTGGCTTGTTTACCAGTGCAGGTCAAAGAGCAATGAAAATAAATAGATTAACACATTTCAGTTTACAGCAGTCAGCCCAGTGAAAGATTTCTTGGTGTCCTGTGGTTGCTGCGCTTCCTATATTGCTTTTTTCCCTCTTTCAAAGCAAATCTGTTACTTAGCCTCTGCCACCACTGCGATTTGTCATGCAATTTGACAGTTCAAAATCGCATGACAAGTCACACCCCAGTGTTGGCAATGAAACCGTTCAAATAGCTGCGACTGACGTCGCATCATTTTTAAAAAAGTTTTTCTGCACTACTTTTTGCCGATTTTGTTACGACTTGCATAGACTTCTGTTGTATGAAGCCGCAAGCCGTAATTAAATAGCCAGTGCAAATTGCACTGATGTGCAGCTTTCAAATCGCACTGAAGTAGGGGCTTAACGTGGAACTTTGTCCAGCAAAAAAAAAAAGTGAGCTTTTTTTATTATTGCAGAAGAGAAACACTATGGAGGCTATTTACTAAAACTGCATGGTGTAACTTTTGCTGCAGCTCTGCATTGAAACCAATGAGCTTCCAGGTTTTATTGTCAAAGCTTAAAGTACAACTAAAGGCAAAAAATGTTGATAGAGTGGAGAAAGATTAGAACACCTGTCGAATTTTTTATTGCTCTCTGTGCCTCCATTAAGGAAATTTACCCTCTCTATTTTTCCTGTTTACCATTATTATAAAGGTGAAAGTAAAAGAAAATCCCAAATTTTGGGTTGTCCCCAGAAAAGTAATAGAGGGAAAATCGCCCAATAGGGATACTAGTTCTATTGACCTGGGGGTCCCCAAGGTTATCCTTTAATTTGCAGGGATTTCCTCTCACTTTCTATTTGGCTATGGGACATAAAGTAAATGGAAATCTCCGAATTGGGACACAAATGGCGAAATCTGACAGGGGTTATCCCTCCCTTACTCTATCCAAAATGATTAAAAATATTTTGCCCATAGTTCTACTTTAATTGAACAAGTTGAAGTTGGAATCTGAGGGCTACCATACACAACTGCACCAGATTCTAAGTGCACCAGTTTTAGTAAATCTCCCCCCATATGTCTTCTGCAATAAACTTCTCTTACTTGAGTACATTGTCAGCATGTCTTTAACCAGAGTTAATTCATCCCTGGCCAGCTGATTAAGAAGAATGGCCAAAGATACTGAGCCTAGAAGAAGGCTGGGTGAAGACATTGAAATCAATGAGGGAGCTTGCGGGTGTTGCGTTGCTAAAGCAGAGGTGATTATCACTAGCCCTGTGTTGCTCTCTACTGACAGCAGCGATGAGCTGTTTTTTTCTCCCTGCAAAGCATAGAGTAAAAAGCGGCACATTGCTTAGTAAAAGCAACACACCGTACACACAGTAAATATTGTTAGGCACACATGTTTGCTCTAGATGTTAACCCCTTCCCAGCCAATGTCATTAGTACAGTGACAGTGTGTATTATTAGCACTGATCACTGTATTAGTGTCACTGGTGATGTCAGCGGCAATTAGTCAGTTCCCCCCAGCATCAGTTAGTGTCAGATTGTCCGCCCCACTACTGCAGCCCCAATATAAATCACTGATCAACTCCATTAGAAGTATAAAAAATATATATACCATGGTTTGTAGACGCTAAAACTTTCATGCAAACCAATCAATATATCAATATACACCTATTGGATTTTTTTTCTACCCAAGACAAGTAACAGAATACATATTGGCCAAATTTATGAAGAAAATTGTTTTTTTAATTCTTTCTATTGGATATGATTTATAGAAAGTAAAAAATATTGTTTTTTTAATTTTTCAGTTTTTTTTAGTTTATATTGCAAAACGTAAAAAAAAACAGTAGTGATCAAATATCACCAAAAGAAAACTCTACTTGTGTGAAAAAAATGATATACATTTTGTTTGGGTAAAGCGCTGCATGCCATCGCAATTACGAAGTTAAAGTAGCCCAGTGAAAAATAGCAAAACATAGCCCGGTCATGAAGGGGGTAAAATCTTCCAGAGCTGTAGTAGTTAAAGAGGTCAGAGTGGATGCTACAAGGAGGCTGAAAAACACAGTAAGAAACAATAAAATAGGGGGAGGAACTGCTAGTGCTGGTGTCACGCCGCTGTTCGATCCCGGGTCAGCAGCGGCTTTTCGTGTAAGACATCTACGTTTTTTATATATTTTAATGCTGCATGGATTTATATTAAATACTACACTTAAAGTACTTCTTTGACTCTTGCTGCGCTTTATTTGCCGCTTTGATCCAATGAAGAATGTTCCCCTGGAGTGGATGGTGATTTAGATCTGCTTGCCTGCCTCTTGGATATTGGTCCTAAGGACACAGGTGTGAATGCTGCTGTTAGGGTAGCCATTCCATCTGGTGAGTGTTAAGTCTATGGGGAGGTGATGGCGGACCTCTGAACACTTTACATGAAGGACTTTTTTCTTCATGTGGGGAGGCTTGAGATCTTCTTATCACTATTTCTTTATATAAAATATTGCACTACAAAAATTACTCTTATTTTGGTTTACACCTTTCATGAACTATATAGTGTTTATCACTATTCGTTTATGCAGATTTGTGGACTGAGTTTTCAGATTGCTCACTGTTTATGAATCACATTGGCACTGCACTTTATATGTTTATGTTGTCACAAGTTTTTGGTATACGCTTGTACGTGATAGCTGGCTATATTTTGTTTATATATCACCAGCAGGGTTTGCTCTTGGATACGGAACTGGCTAAAAGGCCGTGTCCAAAGGGTGGTAATAAACAGCGCATACTCAGACTGGTCTGAGGTGGTAAGCGGGGTCCCCCAAGGCTCAGTCTTGGGACCGACCTTGTTCAATTTATTCATAAACAGCATTGAGGACGGGATCAGTAGTTCGTTATCAGTTTTTGCAGATGACACAAAATTGGCCAGGGCAATAACTGCACAGCATGAAGCAGATATCCTACAGAATGACCTGGACAAAATTACGGAGTGGGCAACAACATGGCAAATGAGGTTTAACGTGGAGAAGTGTAAGGTTTTGCACTTGGAGACTAAAAACATAAAAACACAATACACGTTAGGAGGGGAACCTTTGGGGGAATCAAAAATGGAGAAAGATCTGGGAGTCTTGATTGATGATAGATTAGGCAACAGCATGCAATGTCAAGCGGCAGCTTCCAAAGCCAACAGAATATTAGCATGCATAAAGAAAGGGATGTATTCCAGAGATAAGACTATAATCCTTCCACTTTATAAAACTCTGGTCCGACCGCATCTGGAGTATTCTGTCCAGTTCTGGTCGCCAGTCCTCAGGAGGGATGTGTTGGAGCTGGAGAAAGTCCAGAGAAGGGCAACTAAACTAATTAGGGGATTGGAGGACCTTGATTATGAGGAGCGTCTGCAATCGCTTGATTTATTCTCCCTGGAGAAGAGACGTCTGAGAGGGGACATGATAGCAATTTATAAATATCTTAACGGGGATCTCAGCTTAGAAAAAAAGCTGTTCATTCGAAGGAATTGCATGAGGACTCGAGGACATACAATGCGATTAGAGGAGAAGCGTTTTAACCTCAGGCAACATGGGGGTTCTTTACTGTTAGGGCTACAAGATTGTGGAATTGTCTACCACAAGAGGTGGTTTCTGGGGGTAGTATGGTGACTTTCAAAAGACTCTTAGACTTGCATCTCAAGGATCAGGAGATTAAAGGCTATGTTAGATGATTACAGTCACATACACCTACACAGGTTGAACTGGATGGACTATTGTCTTTATTCAACCTCACCTACTATGTAACTATGTAACCAGGGCCGGCCTTAGGTGTTCAGTCGCCCTGTGCGAGCTAATTTTTTTGCACTTTATTTGACTTTTTTTTATGATCACTTAGCCCCCCCTTTAAATCAGAGACCCCCCACACAGAGCTCCCCTCACTTCAGAGACCCCCCCACACAGAGCCCCCCTCACATCAGATACCCCCACACAAAGCCCCCCTCACATCAGAGACCGCCCACATCAGAGACCCCTCCCCACAGAGCCCCCCTCACACCAGAGACCCCCCACACAGAGCCCCCCTCACATCAGATCCCCCCTCACATCAGAGACCCCCCACACAAAGCCCCCCTAACATCAGAGACCCCCCACACAAAGCCCCCTCACATCAGAGACCCCCACACAGAACTCCCTCACATCCGAGACCCCCACACAGAGCCCCCCTCACATCAGAGCCCCCCCCACACAGAGCCCCCCTCACATCAGAGACCCCCCACACAAAGCCCCCCTAACATCAGAGACCCCCTACACATACACAAAGCCCCCCTTACATCAGAGACCCCCCCCCCACAAAAAGCCCCCCCCCCCTTACATCAGAGATAAAATATCACAGTTCAGAAAGTATAATTTTTTACAGTAAAAAAAAAAATATCATAGTAAAATGATAAAATAGCTTACAGGACCATTGGGTATTGGATGTGTATGGATTGCTTTATGGGAATAAGGATATCATTTAATGTCACCTTTGAATTTACAGGTCTGCCTGCTTCGCTGATCTTCACTGCCACTGTTACCACTTCGGCTCGCACACCTGTTCACTCCTTATGGACCGGAGCAATTTTCTAATTTCTGATATAAACCTGTTTATTCTGTAACAATTTTGTCATTTTTTTAAGATAACAACGTAATACCTGTATTGTTTTTTAAGGACAAACAAGGCTTTCTTTTCTTCAATATTGTCCTGCAGCAATGATTTTTTTTTTTTGCAATCCTAAGGCCCCTTTTACACATACGTACCGTTTGTCCATTTTTCATCTATCTGTTGACGGATGAAAAACGGACATCAATGCATTCCTATGGAAAAACAAATGTAAATGGATGATCATTCATTTACATCTGTTTTTGTCTGCTTTCATCAGCATCCAGTTTTTTGAATGGATGAAAGCCCTATTTTTCATCCGTTAAATAAACTAATCGGACGAAAAACGTATGACAACGGATGAAAAACGGATGAAAATGGATGACAACGGATGGAAAAACGGATGACAAACGATGAAAAGCGAATGTATAAATTGATGATAAAGGATGAAAGACAGATAAAAAATTTATAACAAAGGATGAAAAACGAATGAAAAACTGATGATAAAGGATGAAAAACAGATGAAGAATTGATGACAAAGGATGAAAAACTGATGTTGACTGAAAAAACTGATGACAAAAAAAGTGACTGAACTGATAAATTGAAAGGGGACTTAGACAACTAAATGTAATAAAACTCAACAAAAGTCACTTTTTCTTTTTTTTAAACGGTGTTAGTTTAAAAAAATAGTGTTATGGCACATAAAAAGTGTGCATTTTATTCTATAATTTGTCCTGTTTAAAACAACACTAAAATGATGATTCTGGTATAAAACATTGCAAAGTTATTTACAAATGAAGTAAAGTAGGTTTTTTAAATTATGCACTTTTTTTCAGTGTGATACACGTGAATATATGTAAAAGGTGTAAAATATTAATGAACAAAGCAAACAAAAGCAAAAAAAATGTTTATTAAGACTTACCTGCAGGTATGATGCAAAAACAAAAAAAACCTTTACTACCACTATATGCTTTGGGGAAAATGAGTGCAACTGCACTTGTAAAGTGCACAGTCTATTTAAAGTGGTAATAAAGGTGCATTTTTCATTTATATCTACAGGTATGCCCATAATAAAGCTAACCTGTAGGTACAGTAAATATCTCCTTAACATGCCCCGACACATGCACACTGCTCTCCATAAAGAGAGAGCCCTGACACGGCCATGAGTTCCGTGCGCATGTGTATGAGTGACATTATTGCGGCTCAGCCAGTCAAATGGCTACTGCCCGTGAACCCGGAAGGAAGTCCCAGTAAAGATGGAAGTGACAGTGTGCCGGAGGAGGGCTTTGTTTTCAGGTAAGTCTGTCACAATGTGCTTTTTTTTTTTTTTTAAATAACAAACACTTACCTGCTCTGTGTAGTGGTTTTGCACAGAGCAGTCCAAATCCTCCTCTTCCCGGGTCCTTCATCAGCGCTCTGCCCCTTCTCCTCATTGTCTCCCTGATTGTATTGACAGTAGCGGGAGCCAATGACGTCCACTACTGTCTCAGCCAACGAGGAGGGAGAGTCCCGTACAGTTGAGGCTCTCGTGCAACATCGCTGGATCGAGATGGGGCTCAGGTGAGTATTAGGGGGCTGAGGGGGGTTGCTGCACACAGAAGGTTTTTTATTTAAATGCATAGAATGCATTAGAATAAAAAAAAAAAAAAAAAACACCTTCTATATTTAGAACCACTTTTATTTGCAGGGAGAATATTTTTTGGCTTTTTTTTTCCGGTTTTCTTATCGCTTTAACTTTAGTAAATCAACCCCCTGCATTGACCTAAATGGCTACAAATGTAAGCTAAGGGTCAGAGGGAGCAGTGATATGCCTAAATATGGTCATTGGCCATATATAAGGGCAATTTAACAAAAAATCCGTCAGTGCCAGCAATTTAAAACACTTTTTTTACGTTGTAAATGTCACACTTTAAATAAATCACTGCTCCCGGCCGAATGGCATTTTCATAAAAAATTTTTTACATTGGTTCATGTTCTCCAGTGTGGCATCCATCCTCCATGCTGTTTGTTTAACTACTGTAATTGCAGTCTTTGATTGTGCTACACATGCCCAAAAAAGTAATCATTGTAACAGGGCATGTGTAGCACCTCCAGTCTGGGGCACCCCTCTCATTATACCGTAACTGTTAGCTGTGATTAATCATAGCTGGCATTACATAATACTCAGAAAGCTGTCAAAATCTGTCTGAATCATTCTTTATAAACAACACTGCTGCAGACTGTGATTATGCAAACACATATTGTTACATTTGTATCTTTCTGTTCATTAATCTGCAGATCACACAGATGAATTTAGAGCTGCAAATGATATCAGTTAAACCAACCTGACAAATACAAATTTATTTCAATTAAATATTACTCTGTTTAACTCCTTATTAACCCTTATTTGACTCTAATAAGCTCTAATTAACTCCTCAGTCTCCATCTCGTTTTAACTATTATTTTCCTGGTGATTTTTTTGTTTGTTTCTATTTTATTGCTATAAATATTTAAACTTTTTTGTTTTTGTTTTGTCTGGTAATATTTTTTACAAATTTAACATATATTTACACAGTTCCTATTTAAAAAGTGTCAATTAAAAAAAAAAACAAAAACAAAACTTTATTTTATTTGTAAATTATGTTGCAATGCTTTGTACTAGAATCATCATTTTTATGTCATTACCCCTTCTGGACCAGAAGGTTTTCCCCCCTAAATGACCAGGTTATTTTTTTGTTATACATCACTGCGTTACTTTAACTGACAATTGCGCAGACGTGCGACGCATTACCCAAATAAAAGATGTCCCTTTTTCCACAAATAGAGCTTTCTTTCGGTGGTATTTGATCACCTGTGCGATTTTTATTTTATGCGCTATAAACAAAAAAAGAGCAACAATTCTGAAAAAAAATCTCATTCGCGGCCGCCGGACCCGCTGATTGGCTTCACCTGTAGCCAATAGGCACGTGTGCGCGCCCCCCACTAGCGGTCCTGCGAAACGACATACAGTTACGTAGTTTCGCAAGACAGAGCCCACTTATATGTATGTGTACTGCTGCCGGTTGGCAAGTGGTTAAAAAAAAAAAATGTCCAACATGCCCAATCACTCAAATTCGATGGCCGCACACAAATCGTCCATTACTGCGGCCCAATAATGGATCAAAATTCTAACAAGCAGAGGAGCCCTACCGTTTACAGATGTTTATGTTACAGTTTTATGAATATATTTCCCATGATATATGTTTTAAAAGGATTTTGACTTTCTTTAAAGTCATGAACTGCTTAGTACCTTTGTATGCCTTTTTTTCTGAAACAAATAAAAATATTGAAACATAAAAAAAAATAAAAATATGTCTTTAACTGGTTCCCCCCCACTGTATAGTCAAATGACAGCCTGGCGGAACCGCTCTAGTTCTGGGTGGGCAACATATGACGTCCTCCCATTCTTGCCGCGCATGTACTCCCTTGGTGATCGGTGGTGAGCTGTGTTTCTTGGGTACAGCGCATCACCTATCAGGGTAAAGAGCCAATGACAGTGACTCTTTACTTTGTGACCTGACGAAGGAGCACTACTGCGCATGCTTCAAAACGCATTACCGCCCCCGTGACGTCACCGCATTCCTGTGGTCCACGAGCGAGGCGTACGTTCCACCGAGACCTTGGCTCTGGACCTTCATCCTTAGTGCTCCATGCCTCTCCTTCCATCTCCCCACACTGCTAGATGTCTTTTAGGGAAAGGAAGCCAACAAGGAGCCTATGGAATGTACCCCTGTGATGTCCCCATATGCTTGTTTTTCATGAATGATCGTGTAAGTGTTCTCTTATTGATCACCAACAGTGTTAACTCCTTCCCTGCCAGTGTCATTATTACAGTAACAGTGCATATTTTTAGCACAGATTACTGTAGTAATGTCACTGGTCCCCCCAAAAGTGTCAAAAACATCAGTTAGGGGTCCGATCTGTCCACCGCAATGTCGCAGTCCCGCAAAAAAAATCGCAGGTCACCTCCATTACTAGTAAAAAAAACAAACAATAAAAATGAAAAATCTTTCCCGTATTTAGTAAACGCAATAACTTTTGTGCAAACCAATCAAAATACGCTTATTGTGATTTTTGTTACCAAAAATATGTAGCGGAAAACAAATTGGCCTAAAATGTTAAAAAATACATTTTGTCCTAAATATATGACAAAAATTGAATATATTGGATATTTTTTAACAGTCAAAGTAGAAACTGTCAATTTTTCGCAAAATTTTTGATATTTTTTTATTATTATCACAAAAAATTAAAAGCACAGATGTGATCAAATACCACCAAAAGAAAGCTCTGTTTGTGGGGAAAAAAAAGGATGTAAATTTCGTGTGGGTACAGCATTGCATGACCGCGCAATTGTCAGTTAAAATCGCGCAGTGCCAAGTTGAAAAAAGCGGCCTGGTCATTGAGCAGCAAAATATTTTGGGACTAAAGTGGTTAAAGAGGAAGTAAAGCCGCTGAAAAAAAATGTGAAAAAAAAAAACTGTAAAGACAAAGGCATAATGAACTAGTATGCATCGCATACTAGCTCATTATGAAGTACTTACCTAAAAACAAAGCCTCCGCATTGCCGACAGGATGGCCGGCATGTCCGGCCATCCTGCTTCCTGGATCGTGTCTTCCGGCCATCTGATTGGCCAGAGGCGCGATTACATCACGCCGTTAACGGCACTGGGTTCTGAAGGAACAGCACGGGTGGCCGTTCCTTCAGAGCGCATGCGCCAATGACGTCATCGTCTGCATGCACTGTAAATATCTTCTAAATGGTGCATGTTGAGGAGATATTTATAGCACCCCTAGGTAATCCTTAACCTTCTTAGCGGTATTCCGGAGCGTGGCTCGGGGTTAAATTTCAGAGCCAAAAGCGGTAACCCCGAGCCGCACTCGGGGTACCGCCAGAAGCATCGCTAGATCCTGTAAAAGAGGTTACTTACCTTGTCACCGGGATCCAGCGATGTATGCGAGCGGTATGCGGCGGCAGATCTTCCTCCCGATCGTCTCCGTGCCCCGGCGACGATGCCCCGGTGACGTTCGCAGGGGGGTGGATGAGTATGGAGTTAGAATCCGTATGGGTAGAACTCCATAGGGAAGGAGAAAAGGGAAAAGTAATTGTGGGGGTTTGCTATAGGCCACCTAAACAAGGGGAGGAGGTAGAGCAGGAATTTTTAGCACTTTTGGGTAAAGTGGCAAAGCTAGGATCAGTCATCATATTGGGGGACTTCAATTATCCTGACATTGACTTGGAAGAGGGGACTACACACTCACAGAAGGCCCGTCTATTCACGGAAACCTTACAGGACAATTACATGTCACAGTTGGTGGATTCTCCTACCAGAGAAAACGCAACCCTGGATCTATTGATCACTAATGACCCAGACCTAATCTCTGAGGTAGGGGTCCAGGACAACCTGGGCACTAGCGATCACAGGATGATCACATTTAGCGTAAATAACAATATAGCAAGGCAAGTGGGGAACATAAGAACCCTTAACTTCAGAAGGGCAGACTTTCCAAAATTGTACTCGTTGATGGAAAGGGTAAACTGGGACCAAATCTTGGGATCACTGACCACAGAGGAAAAATGGGAATGCTTTAGGAATATATTAAACAAAGGCATCTTGCAGTGCATTCCTATGGGAAATAAATTTAGAAGAGACAAAGTCAAACCTGGCTGGCTAAACCCTAGTGTGAAAAAACTTATTAGGGGAAAAGAATTGTCCTTCAGGAAATATAAATCAGAGGGCACAGTATTGGCTTTCGACCAATACAAGGAGGCAAATAAGAAGTGTAAACATGAAATCAAGATGGCTAAAATAGACTTTGAGAGACAAATAGCGGAGGATAGTAAAAAAAACCCAAAGAAATTCTTTAAGTATATCAACAGCAAAAAAACTAGGGCAGAGCATATTGCACACATAATTAGCGATGATGGGAGGATGGTTACAGAGGACACTGAAAAAGCAACCGTGCTGAATGATTTTTTCTCGTCAGTCTTTACACGAGAAACGGAGGGGTACACTGACCATGACTGTATGGTTAGTAGTAATACACAGGACTTGCCACTATGGCTAACAGAGGGTGAAATCAGGGAAAGGCTGGATAAACTTAACACAAACAAATCACCAGGCCCAGATGGCGTACATCCGAGAGTACTCAAGGAACTCAGTAAGGTTATATCCAGACCACTGTTCCTGATCTTTGCGGACAGTATTAGGACAGGAGATGTACCAGGGGAGTGGAGGAAAGCTAGCGTAATTCCGATATTCAAAAAGGGTCAGAGGCATATACCGGGAAATTATAGGCCTGTCAGTCTGACATCAGTAGTATGTAAACTTCTGGAGGGGATGATAAGGGACTATATCGTAGAGTTTGCTAAGGACAACAGCATCATCAGTAGTAACCAGCACAGGTTTACTAATGGGCGTTCTTGTCAAACCAATCTCTTAACATTCTACGAGGAGGTGAGCTGTGAGCTAGATAGGGGCAGACCAGTGGATGTGGTGTACCTAGATTTTGCTAAGGCATTTGATACAGTTCCCCATAAGCGCTTAATTTATAAAATAAGGTCTGCAGGTATCAACAGCAGGGTTTGCTCTTGGATACGGAACTGGCTAAAAGGGCGTGTCCAAAGGGTGGTAATAAACAGCGCATACTCAGACTGGTCTGAGGTAGTAAGCGGGGTCCCCCAAGGCTCAGTCCTAGGACCAACCTTGTTCAATATATTCATAAACAGCATTGAGGACGGGATCAGTAGTTCAATATCAGTTTTTGCAGATGACACAAAATTAGGCAGGGCAATAACAGCACAGCATGAAGCAGATATCCTACAGAATGACCTGGACAAAATAACGGAGTGGGCAACGACTTGGCAAATGAGGTTTAACGTGGAGAAGTGTAAGGTTTTGCACTTGGGGACTAGCAACATAAAAGCACAATACACGTTAGGAGGGGAACCCCTGGGAGAATCAAAAATGGAGAAGGATCTGGGTGTCTTGGTGGATGATAGACAAGGCAACAGCATGCAATGTCAACCGGCAGCTGCCAAGGCTAGCAGAATATTATCATGCATAAAGAAAGGGATGTTTTCCAGAGATAAGACTATAATCCTTCCACTTTATAAAACTCTGGTCCGACCGCATCTGGAGTATTCTGTCCAGTTCTGGTCACCAGTCCTCAGAAGAGATGTGTTGGAGCTGGAGAGGGTCCAGAGAAGGGCAACTAAACTAATTAGGGGATTGGAGGACCTTGATTATGAGGAGCGTCTGCAATCGCTTGATTTATTCTCCCTGGAAAAGAGACGCCTGAGGGGGGACATGATAGCAATTTTTAAATATCTCAATGGGGATCTAGGCTTAGAAAAAAAGCTGTTCAGTCGCAGGGATTGCATGAGGACTCGGGGCATACAATGCGATTAGAGGAGAAGCGTTTTAACCTTAGGCAACGCGGGGGGTTCTTTACTGTTAGGGCTACAAGATTGTGGAATTCTCTACCACAAGAGGTGGTTTCTGCAGGTAGTATGGTGGCTTTCAAAAGACTACTAGACGTACATCTCAAGGATCAGAACATTCAGGGGTATGCGAGATGATTACAACCACACACACCTACACAGGTTGAACTGGATGGACTATTGTCTTTATTCAACCTCACCTACTATGTAACTATGTAACTATGTAACAGGCGGCAAATTCAAATGTAAAACACACCAAACACACTACCATTCAAAATAAAATAAATTCACATTACATTGCCCCCCAGTGCCCTTTCCTGCAGTACTTTTTATGTATATATATATATATATATATACAGAGTTGTATATAGTATTTAAAACCCATACTTGAGTAAAAGTACAAGTGCTCGATCAAAAAGTGACTTGAGTAGATGTACTAAAGTATTCAATATTTTTTTGTACTTAAGTATTGCAAGTAGTTTTAGTACTGAAAGTAAAAGTACCAGTAGTTTTGAAAAAAAAATTGCTACTCAAGTACTAAAAGTAAAAGTACAAGTACTGTGTTATGTAGTTATTAAAGAAAGAAGTCAACAGTTTGAACATCATATTGTTTTTTATTATTTCAAATGCAGCTTTTATTTATACATACAATAGCATTTATTTTCGTATGCGCTGATAATACACATGTTTTGAGCTTCATGAAACCTGCCATCTACTGTTCTGGCAGTGGTAATTTTTATAATTGTAACGAGTAACTATGCAGCACAAAAAAAAAATATCAGAGTAGAAGTATTGAAATCATTGAAAAAATGTAGTGAAGTAAAAGTGGAAGTAGGAGAAAAAAATTCTACTCTAGGAAAGTACAGATACTGCCTTTCGGTACTTAAGTACAGTAGTGAAGTAGTTCTACTTAGTTACTATACATCTCTGTATATATACGTATATGTATATATATATATATATATATATATATATATATATATATAATATATATATATATATAATATATATATATATATATATATATATATAATATATTTATACACAGTATACATACTTCAACTTTATTTATAGTTTTTTATTATATTATAATTTATGATTTTGTGTTTCAAACTTTATCATACCCAAGATGTTATAAAGAAGAACGCACAGTAAAAAGAAAATCATATGTAAATAGTTGGTTTGGGCTGCTCATTCTCAAGAATTAGATGCAAAATAATGGTACCGCTTTCAGCACCTAAAATCCGAAAGAATCATACTGCCAGGGAGGTTAATATAGACTTACCTATAGGTAAATGTCAACAAAGTGGGTTTACAACCACTTTAAATGGTTTCACACTGCACTTAGAGGCAGCAAGGAAAACCGCCCACCCACCCAGGAGGCCAACATCGAGTGTTGTAAGACAGATCGCTCCCACAGAAGCGCCCTACGGTCCTTATATTTCAGTGCCTACCAGTGCTGCCTCATTAATGCCCATCAGTGCCACCTATCAGTGCCCATTAGTGCAGCTTATCAGTGCAGCCTCATCAGCGCACGTCATTGAAGTAGAAAAATTACCTGTTTGCAAAATTGTTTAACAGAAAGTAAGAAAAACCTCTTTCCAAATTTTTTTTTTGTTTAGCAAAAAATAAAAAAAAACAGTGGTGATTAAAAACCACCAAAAGAAAGCTCTTTCCGTCCAAAAAAATGATAAAAGTTTAATTTGGGTACAGTGTTGCATGACCCCGCAATTGTCATTCGAAGTGTGACAGCGCTGAAAGCTGAAAATTGGCCCGGGCAGGAGGGGGGTGAAAGTGCTCAGTAGGCAAGTGTTTAAAGTGGAGTTCCACCCTAAAATTCAACTTTTCGCCATCTTCTTCCTCTGTGTCACCTGTAAAACATTTGTATAATCACACATTTTTTTTCTTTACTTACCTTGTTTTAGAAGAAAATATACTCACCTTACTTCCTCTTCCTCTCTTTTCAGCCGCGGCCCGCGCCGTCACTTCCTGCTTGCATTGATTCCTGGGAGCTGAGCGTCATCGCTCCCAGGAATCAATGCGCCTGCACCGGCCCCGCGCGTCACTTCAGGTGCAGGCACGTCCTTCACTGTTAAACAGCTTCTGGGCAGGAATGACGTGCCTGCAGCGGACATGACGGCGGGGCCGGTGCAGGGCATTCTGGGACGAAGAGGACACAGAAGAGGACGCTGAAGAGGACGCGCTGGCTTCAGCTTCCCACACCTGAGATGGCAGCGCTGAACAAGACATTTTCAAGGTAAGTATTTCTTCTTAAAGGTAAGTGCGACCCGGGACAGTTCGGAGGCTATCCATTGTGGAATGTACTAGCCCTGACTGTCCCGGGGGTATTTTTATTAAAAAAAACTTTCCCAGGGTGGAACTCCGCTTTAATATCACTTTTTATTCTATACAGGCTGGCATTTTGTACAACTTTATTAGCATGTGACAAATTTGTCACCTATAACATAAACGAATGGGTCTCTTCAGTACTACACAGAATGAAAGCATTCAGGCTAATAAAGGGCAGCAGTAAGGTGGTGTATTTGATGTGTATGAAGTATAAGTGAGGTAAAGCCGCGCTGTTGTCACACTTCTCACACAGACTTCCAGTATGCTGCTCCCTGTACCCCCCTCTCCTCTCTTTTCCCTCCTTCCTGCTCCGTCCCTCCCCGCCTAGCTGCGGTGGGCGGGTCCGCTCAGTGGTTGAGCGCTAAGTGGGAGCTGGAATGCCCGGGAGGAGAGGGGTGGCGCCACACGTGTGTGTCTCCCTTCGCTGTGCATGTTCACCAGAGCACACACGGCTGCATTCACTGACACCCATTACCGGGCCAGCCACGGGGGACCGACACACACACACATAGACACACAGCCCTCCTCCTCCTCCTCCTTCCACACTTCCCACTCTCTTCTCTGTCTTCTCCAACTTCTGCCACTCCCTCCCCTCTCTTCTCCCGTCTTCTACATGAGTGAGGAGGGATGGAGGAGACACCTCAGGGAGAAGAGTGAGTGTGCCACACACCCCATTGCTTCTAGGTGACCCGCTCCTACACAGGAGCAACATCTGGAAAACTTGGAGTCAGAGAGGAGGAGGACTGGAGGAGAAGAGAGGAGGACTGGAGGAGAAGAGGAACATGTCAAAGTGAGAGAGAGGAGCGGAGAGGAGAAAACTTTGGAAGGAAGGAAACGTGTGAGTATGAGCGGCATGTGTCACCGGGGGATGGCTGGGTGAGGGGACATCTATGATCCGGGATGGGACTTTCTTACTTCTCTGAAGGATGGAAAGTTAGAGAAAACTACATCCGAAATGTCAGGAGGAGGGAGGCACGGGGGATCGGATTACCACATCTTCCCTAAAGTGATGCAGGACAAGGAGCAAGGCAAGGGAGTACTAACATTGGGGGAGGGGGACCCCTAGTCCTGACATGGAGGGGGACAGTCCATAGCAGGGACAAGGAGCAAGGCAAGGGAACACTAATATTGGGGGAGGGGGACCCCTAGTCCTTACACTGAGGGCGACAGTCCATGGCAGGGACAAGGAGCAAGGCAAGGGAGCACTGGTATGGGGGAAGGGGGACCCCTAGTCCTGACATGGAGGGAGGCAGTCCATGGCAGGGACAAGGAGCAAGACAAGGGAACACTAATATTGGGGGAGGGGGGACCCCAAGTCCTGACATGGAAGGGGACAGTCCATAGCAGGGACAAGGAGCAAGGCAAGAGAGCACTAATATTGGGGGAGGGGGGACCCCCTAGTCCTGACACTGAGGGTGACAGTCTATGGCAGGGACAAGGAGCAAGACAAGGGAGCACTGTTACAATGAGGAGCAGATCAGACAGGGGAGACCTGACACGGGGGGGGGGGGCATGGAGGGACAGTCCATGGCAGGGACAAGGATAAGCCAAGAGAGCACTGGGGGAGCAGGGGGGAGTCCATGCATGGACGAGGAACATGCCAAGGGATCACTGTTATGGGGGGAGGGGGGACCCCTGGTCCTGACACTGAGGGGGACAGTCAATAGCAGGGACAAGGAGCAAGCAAAGAGCTCAGTGTTATGGAGGGAGAAGATCAGGCGGGGGGGGGGACTTCCAGTCCTAAAAACTGGGGGGGGGGGGGGTGGTGTCTATGGCAGGGACAAGGAGCAAGCAAAGGGCACAGTGTTATAGAGGGGGAGCCCAAGTCCGGAAGCTGGGGGGACAGTCCATGGGAGGGATAAGGAGCAAGCCAAGGGATCACTGTTACAATGGGGGAGCAGATCAGGCAGGGGAGACCTGACATTGGAGGGGGCAGGCCATGCAGCAACAAGGATCAAGCCAATGGATCACTTGTTATGGGGGGGGGGGTGCAGATCAGACAGACCCCCCTCCCAGTCCTAACACTGTGGGTGATGGGGAAGTCCATGCCAGGGGCAAGGAGCAAGCCAAGGGCTCAGTGTTATAGTTGGGGAGCAGATCAGGCAAAGGGGGACCCCCAGTCCAGACACCTGGGGGGGGGAGACTATGGCAGGGATAAGGAGCAAGCTGAGGGATCATTGTTTTGGGGGTGGCAGATCAGACAGGGAGGACCCCCACTTTAGACACTGAGGGGGATAAGTCCATGGCAGGAACAAGCCAAGCTTTGAGTGTTATGGGGGTGGGGGAGCAGATCAGGCACGAGGCCTGATCTGCTCCCCCACCCCCATGACGGGGTGACAGTAAATGGCAAAGGCAGGTAGTAGGGCAATAGCTGAATGTTATGGGGGGTGGGGGTTGCAGCGCAGGCAGGGGTACCCCTTATATTGATTATGGGGGGATAGTCAATGGGGCAAGGGCAGCAGCTCGGTGTTGAAGGAGGAGGCAGATCAGTAGGGGACACCTCTAGTTCTGACACTGGGGGGATATGAGGGGGGTAGTCCATGGTGGGAATAAGGAGCAAGTCAAGGGCTCAGTGTTATCAAATCAGACAAGGGGCACTTCCAGTCCTGACAATGGGGGAGGGGGGAGTCCATGGCAGGGACAGATCAGAGCTGTGCTTACTAGAGGGAAGCCCCATGGAAGGGAGAAGGTCGGAGCTTTCTGTGAGTGAGAGTCTTTTGTTTTACAACACGAGAAGGAGAGCTGTGATTGCTGGAGAAGCAGAAGTGGCTTCTGCTAACTTTCTCTGCAAACTTTTGTCCCAGTCCTGTATAAAGATCTCTATAGCTGGATGCTGCATGCTCATGCCTATTCCAATACACAGTCATGCTTTTGTTTACTTTTTTCTCTTTATTTCTATTTGTTTATTTGAATTGGTTGTAGCTTCATGCGGCTTTAGAATGAGTTTATATATATATGAGACTTCTGATTGGAAATACATAAAAAAATGGGGAGAATGGTTTGATGCGGCACACACCTCCGGCATACTTTAATTTTGTTATACAATGTGCGATTCAATCCAAACAGTCAAGTTGGCATGAGTTCCCTTTTGATCAATTGGTTTTGATCAAACTGAGTCAGTGGGCTAGGATGGAAATTTATCAATGGTTTTGCATGAATCAGAAGCACCAAGATGCTTTGTTCATGAATTTGGTCATATTTTGAGCAATCAGATTATGAGATTGCATGATGGAAACAGAGATGTGCTCAATAACTCCCAATCATATCTTCCAACTATTGATCGAAATCCTCTGCCCTATGTGTGGTGTATTGTTCGAAAGAATAATCGACTATAGATAAGTTATTTCTGTTGAAAAACAATCATTTATTGAAGCGTGTATGGCCGCCATTTACAGTTGGAAACATGATTAGAATATCGAAAAGATCGTTCGATGCGGCACATGCTTAACAACATTGTCTACTTTTATTGGATTGGATTTTGTAATCAGAACAATTTTGATTGAATCAATAGGTTTTGGTCAGAACTGATCAATGACACAGGAGGTGGCTTTTCATTTAGATCTGATCATCTGTGAAGATTTGTTCCATCAGATCATTAGGTGTGTGGCCACCGTAAATGTACGTTGTATCTGAAAAAGCAAATGAGAAAAATCTGCGTCCGAGGTCAGTGATTTACGCGTGTAGGCACATAAACGCATTTGTGTGTACACCTAGGTACATGTACAGGGTGACACCTTTATTTATAACACATTTATAGATGGGGCATCCAGTTGGCTGTCCTAACTAGATCTCTAGTTTGTATAGGTTCATCTTACCATGGTTCCTCACTTGTTTTCAAATACTCCCAAGCACCCCCCCCCCGCCCCAAAAGTTTCAGTGGCTCATGTTTAACGGTCAGTATACACAGGCATTTGTTTTTGGCATCTGACAAGCTTTCGTGACACATTTGGATTTGGAACCCATGCAGCGTTATTCACATATGAAGGAGGCAGAAAATATGGAAACAATACAGACACAGGAAAGTCCTTACTATAGTGTGTGTTTACTTGATCATCTGGCCCCTTTCACACTTATGCGAAGCGATTTAACTGCGAATCGCGGCGCGATTTTGACGTAACTTTGCTGCGATTTTGACGCGACTTTGCCGCGATTTTGAGCAATGGCTCAGGGCTATATACCTCAAAACGCATTAAAATCGTGCCAAAGTAGTGCAGGAACTGCTTTAAGTCGGTGCGACTTCAAAACACACTGATATGAATGGGGCTCATTGAAAATAATGGAAAACGATTTGTCATGCGATTTTGCGGCCCAAAATCGCGGGACAAGTCGCACTAGTGTGAAAGGGGCCTTACTGATCACCTTCTGCACAAAAAAATTCTAAAGATTTTCAGAGCTGACATTGACTCTACCACGAAGTGCACTGAAGTGTAGAACTTTTTTTAGCATCCCCATCCCCCCTTCCTGGATTCTGGGTCCCCTCACAGCTGGCCATTGTGCCCTTAAATCCACCACTGTTAAAATCTGCCCCAAACATGTTCAGTCAACTGGGAATTATATTGAGCAATTCTAAAGTTGTAGGCGCGCAAATGTAAGTTTGAAGAACAATTAGTGTGCGGTTACTCATCTCATAGAGTGCTGCTCCCTCCCCGTGTCTCTAAGGACAGTGCGGAGCTCAACTTCCACGGAGAATTTCTTGGCTGATTTTCAAACTGTCCTGACTCCCAAAGTTAGCTACATGCCAGCCTTGTGCTGGCTGAAACTTTGTATCTTTAACACAGTCCTCCCACATCTGGACGCTGGAGGGAGGGAACCCACATGCAGCTTTCTTCCTTACTGAGACTCTCACCAGAAGCACTTCTCAGTCCTAGATTAGTTGACTTTCCAGCTGCCTGGCTGATGTGATTGCAAATGAATACAAAGAACTCTCCAACTTCCTTGATACTTTCTAGTTTTATAGATCAGATCTGAACGTTAGCCATAACGTTGTGGTTTTTAGCTAACTAGAAGAGAGCTTTACTAACCAAGCAACTAGAAGAAAGTTGTGTGCCTGTTTTATAAGTGTTTTGATATATTATAATACGCTGGGATCATACGTTATTGTGGTTTAGAAAGAGATGTGGGATCATTTTATTTCATAAACAGCATTTTGTAATTTGCTACGCTTGTTTTTAAGGGAGCAAAAAACTTGCTAACCCCACTAAACAAAAAAAAAGATAGACTTTAGGTTTATTTATTGAAATAGTTTTTGGCTGGTAGAATGGCCAGGCGTTTTCGGCAGGGGGCAAACAAGGACTCTGGGTTAGATGAATCATGCCAGACACTCACTTTCTCCAAGAGGAGAGAGAAAGGGAAGAGAAAGAGGTAAAGTAAATACACGGAACACCACAAACCAGAGCGGATTAGCTGATCTACACCTTTTAAATAAATAGCTTTGAGAGACAGAATGGGAGTAAAGCGGATGCTGGGGTTTTTGGTGGCATATGTACTTACTCTGTTTACCCACTTGCTCTTTTCAGACTGAAGTGGATAACAAATGGAGTTCAGTGTGAGGCTAATAAAACTTAACACAGGCAGAGGCATAAAGTTTAGCAGCTTTTGTGCGAGGAGGATCAGCATTGATGGGAGAGCATGGGATTAGTGAATTAGCACAAAATAGCTGATTTACTGTTGTCATGAAACGTAGATATGTTCTTTACATTTTACACCCTTTCCAAGAACGATGAACTAAACATATACCGTGGGTTATTTCAGCTTTTTTTCTGGTTTTATACCTTCATCAGAATAGCTGTTTTTCTGTAAAGTAACTTCAAACCATGAATGTTTGAATTGTTAGGTGTAGCGTGGTGATAGGATAATGAACAGAGCCAATCATATAAAAGAAAATAGACTTTGATGTTTTTGCAAATGTTGACATTTTTTTGTTATGTTCTAGAGAACATATAGTAGCCCTGATGTTTGGAAACAAAATTCGATCTTCCAATCCTGACCTGCCTAGTGTTCTTGAAAGGGTTAAAGAAAATTAGCAAACACAATTTAAAGAGGGCGCCAGTCTCTTTTTTTTTTTCTTTTGCATGGCCAGCCTGTGTAATTGGAAACATGGAATTCATTCATCTTTCAGGATTCATGGTTTTGTTTGCTTATTTGGAGATTAATAATTGGAATGTGAACAGCTCTGCCCATGATATTCATTTGCAGGTTTTTTTTTTCCTAATGGAATTGCTTTATAATTTAGAAAGGTGCCACACTGATTGGCTTTATAATTATTTCATTTAGGCGCTTTATTAAAAATTAACAGTGGCCTCGCAGTTTCTAAATGAACATTGTCAAGAATATTTTGACTGAGGGAATAGGCAAACTGAAATAAAACCTCAACTCTTTTCCAAAAACCTGACATGTAAAATAACTTTTTACAATGAATTGGCATTTAAAATATAGTTAATGTTTTTGTTTTTTTATATTGAAAAATTATTATTTGAATTTGTGAACAAAATAGATAATATTCTATAAGGTGTAATATATTAGTGTTCTAAAACAAGGAGGCAGTAGTGCTGAACTTGTGTATTTCAGCTGTAAATAATTCGGTACATTATTTTTACTTCCCATTTTCCTTAAGCTGTAAGTCATTGTAACATTTTGTGTGATTTTTTTGTATTTAATTCAATAGTTGATTAAAACATTTATGGTAAATATGCCACCCCTGAATAAGAATTAATTGGGTTTTAGTAAAAAATATATTTAAAAAATGTACACCACATATGCCACCACATATGCCACCTCTGAATAGGAATTCATTGGATTTTAGTATTAAATATACTTAAAAGATGTACAAATGTTACACTATATTTTTTTACTTTAATAGAGTTGATATAGGTGCATTGTAATATAAACTATAACGTGTACAAAGATGTACACATGTTACACTGTATATTTTTAACTTTAATAGAGTTGATATAGGTGCATTGTAATATAAACTATAACGTGTACAAAGATGTACACATGTTACACTGTATATTTTTAACTTTAATAGAGTTGATATAGGTGCATTGTAATATAAACTATAACGTGTACAAAGATGTACACATGTTACACTTTATATTTCAAACATTAATAGAGTTGATATAGGTGCATTATAATATAAACTATAACGTGCACAAGGTGTGTAGAAAAGTCTGGTGCAACTAATTGGCTGAAAAAAATGTGTGTTTTACATGGTTTGCAAGTCTTTGTGGTCTGATTTTGTTTTTTTAATGAAAGTTTGTGTGCTAGTGAAAGTGTGAGGCAGTCAGATAATTAATATCATACATAATAATTGAAAATGGCCTTCAAATTGGATTGTTGTCATCTAGGCTATATCAGATATTTCTAGAAGTTTAGGTGTTTTAAACCTCTCCCCAAAGCAAACTTTTTGAAAAGAGAAAATAGATTTGTTAAAGTTGGATGGCATGAGGTTGTGTGGCTTGGCTGCCAAATCCATTTCATAGATTGTCATTTGATTTGCTTAAAATGTGGTTCAGCGCTGAACAGGTTAATTGAACCCACGTTCCACACTGACAGCTTTGGTGATGCCAGGACTGCAAGTTTCAGGTCGTGTTTTAAACCGGCTAGATATTGCCTGGACTGAAGGGAATAATCAGATTCTATGTTAAAGGAAAAAACAGAAAAAAACTTTTTGTGGAACCCCTGCAGTTATTTGGACAGAGGGGTCCTTTGCAGGTTCGTTCTCCTGCTGTCAAGGCCTGCAAGACTTCACCCGAGAGGGTTATACTTCCTCATGCTCATTAAGGCTCTGAACATTTAAAAGAAAACAACACAACAATACACTTTCCCCTCTTGCATGACAATGAGCTTGCTGTGCTTTAAAGTAAAATACAATGGACAAGAGGAGGTAGTGTAAACCAACAGGGTGCCCAATATAAACTTTCCCAATACTTCCAGCAGTCTTATCATCACTATACTTTCTACAGGTATTCGAGCTGGACCGAGGAAAAAAAAAAATCCTTATGTAGCCTAGCAAGGACTTTCAATAAAATTTCACACTTTGATGATTCCCCCCCTTTCTTCTTTTCTTGCGTCTAACTTTGATATATTGACAGCAAAAGGAGCTTGCAAAGCTTTTATATAGCCTGAGCGGCAATGCTAAGCAGCAGTCAAACGTCTCCATGCATTTGTGTTTAAGTGCAGAAGAAATAGCATGTCTGTGGGCAGCAGAGGTTCTTATCAACTCCCTAATCCCAAGTCCCTGAAAACCTTGAGGGCATGCCTCAGATCTCGCTGAAATCATTGTAGACTTGCACAGTTTGCAGATTAAATATGCTATGTGTTCCTGGCCCCAACAACAGTTTTATGAGCCCACTAAGCTTCCGACTTTCTGAAGATTTTAGGACCCGCTATAGGCAGTGATGTTTGCAATAAGTGGCCCTTGTTAATTTCAAGAAGCTTTAGATACATCATTCTTGACAGTGGAGGACCTGCCAAAATACAAGTTTTCAAATCACATGTCTTATTATGCAGAGGGAATGCATAATACACAAAGGCCTTGATGGATTTGATGCCTCTATTATAGGTTTGCGGAGGAATGCTGCAGTTACATGTGCTCTCGCTCACATCTGATTAGTGTTTAAACCAGTGTGAAAATAAAATGACACAGAAATGGAAATTTCATTTCACAAGCACGTAATAATGCAAAGCACATTTATAGGTATCATTTACTCCAACTTTAAAGCCTGGTCTCAAATATATCTGTTTTATGTTTTAAGCCAGCACTCAGCATGTAAAAGGGAAAAGAATGTGCCCTGTTTAAATCATAAACTATGTACAGATTTCAGGGAAATATTTGCAATCAATGCAATGGTGGCCACAGAAATTAAGGCAGTAATGTAGAAGGCATAACTTGGATAAACAAAAATTGGAGTTCTGTCTGTCTGTCTGTCTGTCTGTCTGTCTATCTGTCTATCTATCTATCTATCTATCTATCTATCTATCTATCTATCTATCTATCTATCTATCTATCTATCTATCTATCTATCTATCTATCTATCTATCTATCTATCTATCTATCTATCTATCTATCTATCTATCTATCTCTCTTGGCTCTTTAAAGAAATTAAGATAGACACACATAGGTGTATGGTATTATTATTTTGGCTGCATTCACACTTGAGCGTAGCGTTTTCGCGCGATTTTCAGGCGTTTTTGGAGGCAGGCATTGACATCAAAAACGCTAGTAATCAGCCCAAAAAGAAGCTCATGTACTTTTTTCAGCTACAGGCGTTTTGAAAAACGCTCAGATGTGAACAGGGGCCATTTAGATGAATGGGGTTTTACTTGTTGGGCGTTTTGGAACGTTTTTTTTTTGAGCGTTTTTGGAGCTGAAAAACGCTCAAAAACACCCAGGTGTGAATGGAGCCTTAATGGTCATGTATGTGTTTCTTTTTTTATAGCGAACGTTTTATAGGACAGGGGAGAATCATTATGAAAATTTAATAGAAATCAGTGTAAAGCCACTATGGTTTCATCCTCAGTTGATAACTTTAACTTTGTATACTGTACATTGATGAAAGTTAGAGGCTTGATCATGATTGCTTTCAAAGCTTCAGGTTAGGCTGGACATACAGTATACAATTTCCTTTAGATTTAACTTCAACTATGTAGTACAAGGGCCTGCCTGATTGCATACAAATAGAGAGTGTTTAGGTTTGACCTCATATTTTATGGTTTTGGTAAATCTAAGGAACATTGTACAAGAAAATAGTATATTGTGTGGCCAGCCTTATTAGAGTATCAGTTCAGAGAAGAACATTATGAATATTTTTATGCTAAACATGTATTAGGCTAAGTTCACATGTAGGCATTTTAGGGCGTTTTTCTGCTCTAGGATCAGCTCAAAAAAACAAGACAAATCCTATTCATTTCAATGGCCCCTGTTCACATCTGAGCGTTTTGACATTTTAACCACTTTACCACCGGAGGATTTTGCTGTCATACGTCCAGGCCACTTTTTGCGATTCGGCACTGTGCGAATTTAACTGACAATTGCGCGGTCATGCAACGCCGTAGCCAAACAAAATTTACGCCCTTTTTTTCCCCCACAAATAGAGTTTCTTTTGGTGGTATTTGATCACCTGTGCGATTTTTACTTTTTGCGCTATAAACAAAAAAAGAGTGACAATTTTGAAAAAATAACAATATTTTTCACATTTTTTTATATGAAATTCCCCCCCAAAAAAATGTAAAAATCAAAATTTTTTTATCATTTTAGGCCAATTTGTTTTCTGCTACATATTTTTGGTAAAAAAAATCGCAATAAGCGTATTTTGATTTTTTTGCGCAAAAGTTATTGCATTTACTAACTAAGGGAAAGATTTTTGTCATTTTTGGTGTGTTTTTTTTTTTTTAACGAGTAATGGCGGGGATCTGCGATTATTTTGGCGGGACTGCGACATTGCGGCGGACAGATCGGACCCTTGACTGACATTTTTGACACTTTTGGGGGCACCAGTGACATTACTACAGTAATCAGTGCTATAAATATGCACTGTTACTGTAAAAATGACACTGGGAGGGAAGGGGTTAATTTTTATTGGTGATCAAGGGGTTATATGTATGCCTGGTGCTTACTGACGTGTGTGGGGGGAGGTGACTGAGTGACACAGGGACAGATCGCAGGTTCAGCTATGCTGAACCCTGCAATCTGACGCTGTCTGTTACTTAGGAGATCCGCCCGCTTTGTTTACACAAGCGGGCGGATTTCCACACTAGATCCCCGACGATCGGGGAAGAGCGGCGGTGATCACCGCCGCTCCTCCCCTGACCCGACTCCCGCTGTAACTGAATACAGCGGGGAATGTCTACGTCGCCAGACGATACCGAACCACTTTGCCGCAACGTGACTGGTTGGCAAGTGGTTAAGCAAAACGCCCAATGCTCAAAAAAGTACATGAGCTTCTTTTTGGGCAGAATACAGGCGTTTTAATTTTTTTCCGTTGGTCACTTGTCAACCTAAAAACGCTTGCACAAAAATGCCTGTAAAAACGCCTGTAAAACGCCCATAAAAACGCCTGAAAAAATGCCAGAAAAACCCTATAAATAGCAACGCCAAGATGTGAACGTAGCCTTACAGATTGACATTTTTTTTTTTTTTTTTTACTGTAAAGCATTTATGTAATAAGCAAACATCTGCAAGCCAAACTTTCATTTTTGGCACTCTAACAAATCTTTTCATGCTTGTCAACCATTGTAGAAGCATTGTCACAAAAAAAAAATCAGTCCAAATAACCTTTGACATCTTTTTGGCAATTTTAAGAGATTTGCATATTGACATATTTGAGCTTGTATGAGTAGTTTATAGTTTAGCCTGCTCACTTATCCACTTTTTGCGAGCATGTAATGTGCCCAAGTATACCTATTGAAAATTGAGTCCTGCATCCTTATTAATTCTTGGTAGAAGTCAACATACTGGTAGCAAAAAAAAAAAAAGGAGCGGAAGCTTCTTAATCACCCTCAAGTAAATTATCTTAGTAAATCTACCCCCTTGTCTAATCACAGGATAATCATGCTGGTGCTTGACATGGCAGCCCCTCCTTTTATAAATGTGGTGTGAGTCCATTAATTAGAAGTGAAAAAAGTCATATCCTATTTCTAAACAATAACATGTGTCAGCTCATTACCCACGAGACCCGAGCCAATATTGTGCTCAAAGGTTGTTTAATGAATGGAAATGTGAAAGTCCATTTGTCAAGGTAGTACAAGGTTCCTGTTAGTTTTCAACCCCCAAATTCATTGTCTGCACGGCCTAGTCATTAGTCATCTGTGTATTAGTACTGCCCTCAGGCAGTCCAGCCCCGCACTATTTCACACCAGCATGACTTTGAAAGCATACTGTACTGACTTGTAGAATTACTGCTGTTATTTCTGCCTAACTGGGTCCAAGGTAAGTCCCCTCCCCACCTTATCACTCAACATAATCCTCCTTTTCTGCTCTGTGGCTTTAAGGGAATTCACCATAGCCTTTCCTTGTAGGTCTCATCTTTCCTGCTTTGTTGTCAGAATTATTGTGTTGGTATTAAAAGTATCCTGCAGTTGTAGAATATTTTAGAATTAAGACAAACCAAGGTGAACGGTTGCATCCATTCACACTTTTAACTGCCTTTCCTAATTGGCACAGAGGTGCGGAAAGGGTTAAACGAGAAAAATCTGGAAAGAAATCTGAGATGCACTGAATTAGGACTCCTTAAATTATCTGTACATTTTCACAAATGCAAAGCCTTTCCATGCCAGTTTTGTATCAGGTTCTTTAGCTCATGTGCAGAATGTTTTAATCAGATGAACTCTAGCTTTGCTTTGGCAGTGCAGAGAGACGTTTATTTTTAAGTGAAAACGTACAGGGCAAGTAAGTAACTTACAAAACATATGGTTTGAGACATTTGGCAGTTTTCAACCACAAATGTTTATAAACGACGTTCTTTGGAAAAGAGAGGACAGCTGTAGGATTCTCTGTTCACCGAAAGTGTGATCTGCCATGTAAGCTCCATTTTACAAACTACGCACGTCAAATGTCATCAAAATGCAACTTTTTATGGCATATCAGTTTGAGTGCTGACAAAACGATAGGCTAGTGTTTGATATGATAACAGTTTTTATTCATTGTATAATTTCGTCAGGCAGTTTGAGACCAAGAACTATTGATAATATACATAAATAGCTTGTTGTATGCATTGGAGATACATTCATAGCTAAGAGTTTTATTAAGTGAACTAATCGCTGACCCTGTTTCAACCCATAGTAATAGTGTTAAGCTGCCCATACATTATACAATTTCCTTTAGATTTACCTTCAACTTTGAAGTGCAAGGGGCCTGCCTGATTGCATGCAAATCAAAAGTGTTTAGGTTTGACCTCATATTATATGGTTTTGGTAAATCTAAAAGAAAATTGTACAATAAATTGGATAAAATATGGCCAGCCTTAGTTCTAATACAGTAAACCCCCGCTCCATCGCGGTTCAGTTTTTGCGGTCCCGGTATATTGCGTTTTTTTTCTGTAATGTTATTTTACTATATAAATCATTAAAAATGAAATATTTTTGTGTTTTCCATAGCTATTGCTATGTCTCTCAGTATCTTTTATGTGTTTAAATGAGTTTCTATTGTTTTAAAAGTGTGTTTAAAGACCTTAAAATGCTTTTACACGTACAGTGACAGTAAAAAAAAAACATGCCTACAATGCATTTTAATAGGGTTTTTCTATTTCGCGGATTTTCACTTTTTGCGGCTGGGTCCGGAACGTAACCCCCGCAATGGAGGGGGGTTTACTGTATAGAAGAAAATGTGTGCTCATGTTTTTGTGTGTTTGAATGTATGGGAATTTAATGTGAGGTGCATGTGTACCATAATGGTAGGATTATTCAAGATTTTTGATATATTTTAAAATGTACTAAAAACATGCAGTTATTTGGCCTTTAAGTTATTATTTAATGAATTGCATTTAAGTAATGAGGGACCCTAAGCTTTTAAAAATAACAAGAATGGTTACCGCTATTCTGAGGCGACTTATCTTATATCTCCCTATTGGAGTTGGATAATTTTTTATCCTAAACTGCATAGTCTTTGGATATTTGTGATCAGAGGGAAATCCTGTTGGTTGATTATTTCCCTGAATCTGATTTCAGTTGTTGGAAGTGAATACACACTAAAAATGACTCATTTACTAAATTGTAATAATAATATTCTCTGTTCTGTTTTTAAGTTCTGCCGAAGCAAAGAAGGCCGCTTTGTAGCCTGGTGATATAAATGATCTCTGTCAGCCCTGTATATATTTTTTCTGAAGGATATGATTTATAAATGCCTTTCTCACACCCACTATATATTTCATTCCAAGGAGGCTTACTCACTGGCCTGTTTTGTCAGCCAAATTCTAGGACAAACCCTTGGAAGCAAAATTGAAATGGATTGTTTTGTTTCAGACAAAATCACACTATTTCACTAATCTATATATTTTGTTTTAAAAATGGTAGCGAGAACCTATTTGTGATTATTATATGGGAAGTTAAAATCACACAATTATTTAATAAGAAATGGTCACTAATGCCTCATTGTAAGACAGTTGTCAACTGTCCCTCATTCATAGGGCACATCCAACCAAGCTTTGGAGCCATGTTTGGCATAGCACCAATAAAATTCATCTTTTTCTTTTTGTATCATTTTTGTCTTTATCGTAACTTTAAAAAAAAAGGTGTGATTAAATATATACTGCAGCTAGTTTGTAGCGTGCCATTTTCTCCTAAAGCAGTAATGTCAGTAACGTATTTGGATTACATTGCTTCAGCACTGATCTGTCATGTTAACATTTTTGAAATGTTGGCGGCTACACTAAAGTGTTTGGCATACTTTTATATAAATATCCATCAATAGATTGCTAATACTCTACAAAGCATGCCATTTTCTAATAGAGAATATAATCTGAGCTGTAGGCATATCATCATGAATACATGTTGTACATGCTGACTACACACAGTTTGTGCAGTTCTTGGGTATGGGATGCTGATGGTGTTTCATTTGATCTGTATGGGGAACACAGTGCTAGTGTCAGTTACAGCTAGTTTATAGCTATGTTTTGAAAAAGATACACAGTGAATGAGAAATGACATATGTAGAAATGTGTTGTGAAGTGAAGGGTAGCTAAGGTTTGGTAGGCACCATAAGGTGGCTTGTTTTGTCTTCCTTGTTTCAGTCAGCCTTCTGTTGTCTCATCATATATCCCACTTCTGGAGTGTGGGAAGAATAAATGTGTCTCCAACATTCTTTTTACAGTTGAGCACTGGACAACCGAGCTACCTACTGTCAGATCCAACAGTTGATGTGTGGTGGCATTCCTAAATACAGATTTGCAATGAGCCTGGCTTTGAGTAACTTTTGTGATTATCATATGATATGGCTTCTTTTGGTGCCTACTATAAAGCAGCTACTGAGGCATAATACTTTAGGGTACATTCACACCTTTTTTTTATGGCCACTGACACTCTGCATCCAGGGCCGATCACTTGCAGGTAATCGCTGCTTAGCGATTACCTGCCTGTGTCTGCAATTAGCTGCAGCTGCTTTTATTGGGTCTGCCCCCCACAGCTGATCATAGAGACCCCCCCCCCTCTCACACTGATTTTCTTGTATCGGCTTGCTTATGGCAAGAAATGCAAAATTAGAAATATACACAGCCCAAGGAAGTGTGTTGTGGGGATGTCCAGTCTGTCTTCCTTCTGCCTGAAAGTGGGCTTTTAAATGCCAGCTGTATAAATGCACAAGAGGCTCAGGAAAGGTGGGGCTATGGAGCCAAATGCATTCAACCCTATTGTTATTTTTGTAACCATTCTTGGAACAGTTCTCTCAGCAATCTCCTATATTTGTGTTTACAGGTCAGCCTAAAGCGGAGTTCCACCCTGGTTATACATTTTTTTACAAAAATACCCCCGGGACAGTCAGGGCTAGCACATTCCACAATGGCTAGCCTCTGATCTGTCCCGGGTTGCACTTACCTTTCAGGAGATATACTTACCTTGAAATTGTCTTCTCCAGCGCTGCCATCTCAGGTGTGGGCAGCTTGAAGCCAGCACGATCCTCTTCCGCGTCCTCTTCGGTCCTCTTCCTCCTTCTTCGGTCCCACGATGCACTGCACCGGCCCCGACGTCACTTCCGGGTCGCGCGCGTCATCCCTCCACAGCTTCCACAGCTGTTTAGAAGGGGATGACGCGCGCGCCCCGGAACTGACGTCGGGGCCGGTGCAGGCGCAATGATTCCTGGGAGCTATGACGTTCAGCTCCCAGGAATCATTGCAAAAGCCAGGAAGTGACGAATCGCCGTGGCCGCCGAGGGGAGGAAGAAGGAAGTAAGGTGAGTATATTTTCTCTAAAAGGTAAGTGAAAAAAAAAAAAAAATTGCGATTATCCATTTGTTTTTCAGGTGACCGGGAGCGAGAAGATGGAGGTAAGTATAAATTTCGGGTGGAACTCCGCTTTAAAGTAAGCGTTAGAATTAGGGGTAAAGTTAAGGTTAAGGGCCAGTAATGGACTATTTCTTTTTCCAGTGTAATTTTTTTTGGTTACTTAGATTTGTAAAAAGTCTCAACTTTTATATGAATGTGTCACAGGATTAACAAAAGTATACTTGAAGTCTGACTGTGATGTGTAACTTTCATTCTTTTCTGTATCACATACCACATTAAAACTTCCAAGCTTCTGTGTTTAGAAATAGTAAGAAGCTTGCAGTGGGTGTGTTTGGGATTATCTCTCCTGTATTGCAAGCAGGGGTTCCCAGACCACCAGATTGTCAACAAAAGTAAGTGTGTAGAGCAATGCACTATTGAAACCCTCTATGGCCTGTTCAGATTAATGCACTGCCTCGTGGTAAGATAAAAAATGCATAGTAATGTGCATTGCACTGTTACCACAGCTGGTACATAAATACCTGACCTAAATGAAACTATGCAGACTATGTTCCCTAAATATTTTTTAGACTTTGTTTTTCAGTGTGTGATTGGAGAGCTGCCTTTAACCTATTCTGGACGCATATATATGGCCTCTCGGCGGGTGGGCCTTAACGCCGAGAGGCCACATATATGCGGCCATAGTTTAACACATTACTTTGCTGAATGCACACTCCCTGCGCGCACCTGGCATAGTAACTGGTGGGTATCGGAAAGCTCCCAATGCATACTTGCAATCGGTAGCTTTCCAATCATGTGACTGCCAATCACATGATCGGAAAGCCCCCCTCTGCCTCCCGCCATTTAGAACCTCCTAAAGGGTCGGGACGCGGCGGCAGGCAGGGGTTAATTTTATGTGAACTTTGTTGCTACTTTAAAGGGAATTAGTTATCCCAATACTTTTCAGGCTGTGATGTCCTCAAAGTGATACTGGGGAAATAATTCACATAATAATTTCCTATATCTCTTGTGGATTCTACTATTTGATGTGTTTGAGTTTCCGGGTCTACACACCTTCTGTGGCCATTGTATGGACTGATAAGAAAAAATTTATTTATGGGTGGGTTGCTAACATGTGAGCTATTTTGCCTTCTCTCTATTACATTATCATGTATATAAACATCTGTGTCACCCCCAACTAGAAATATACAGTATAAATGATATGAAATAGGAACGATTTGTATAATTCACTAATTTGACTGCTGTAGCAACACATTATTGGTATTACTGTTTTATTCTTTGGAAGTGTCACCCATCTAGGATACACAGTGAGTGATCCAGCACTATCTGCTAATCAATAAAACAAGAATTGGACAGGAGGTTAATAGTTAAAGATCAGACACCACTAAAATAAAGACTGCTATGAATGTTTTACCAGTCACTTGAGGAATAAGCAGATACTAGAAGCTTTATCTTACTATGCGCAAAATCTACCTTTGCATGGGCAGTATAATCTTTTTGAAAAATTGAGAAGCACCTGTGCTTAAATTTATTGTTACAAGTATGTACTGTATATGTAAAGTTAAAAACAGCTGGATTGTAAAGAGTGTCTGTATGTTCTTGGACAGGTATTCATTGTCATTTTAATTTGGCCCCAACATAAATCAGTACATGCACACTCGTGTGTATACGTGTAGAGAGATGATATTGATTTATGTGAAATGATGGATAGGTCTCATTCTGAAAATGCATTGGGAACATGATAACCACAAAGGGTCTTTTATTGAGCCAAGTGTTGTATTGACTAAATTATTCATCATTGAAAATCAAATACACTGGCATGTACATGTCTTCAGTTTTTAGTTAAATGTGAATCAGTTCACTTGCCATGTCCGGAAATGTAAATTGGTAATTGCTTATTATGTCCATATATACCTGTTCTAATGGAATGAACAAAAGTCCACCTTCCCCCACATATTTGTTGTTGTAGCATTGAAGTAACTGAAAGTGAATACTAGCTGTTTAACTTAAAGCGGAGTTCCACCCTAAAATAAAACTTACCTCCATCTTCATGCCCGGGGTCACCTGAAAAACAAATGGATAATGGCAATTTTTTTTTTTACTTACCTTGTTTAGAAGAATATATATATTCACCTTACTTCCTCTTCCTCCCCTCGGCGGCCACGGCGATTCGTCACTTCCTGGCTTGCAATGATTCCTGGGAGCTGAACGTCATCGCTCCCAGGAATCAATGCGCCTGCACCGGCCCTGACGTCAGTTCCGGTGCAGGCGCTATCTTACCTTGCTAAACAGCTTCTGGGCATGCCCAGAAGCTGTGCAGGGATGACGCTGCGGCACCGGAAGTGACGGCGGGGCCGGTGCAGTGCATCGTGGGACAGAAGAAGACGGAAGAGGACGCAGAAGAGGATCGCGCTGGCTTCAAGCTGCCCACACCTGAGATGGCAGTGCTGGACAATACATTTTCAAGGTAAGTATTTCTTCTAAAAGGTAAGTACAACCCGGGACAGATCAGGGGCTATCCATTGTGGAATGCACTAGCCCTGACTGTCCCGGGGGTATTTTTATTAAAAAAAACTTTCCCAGGGTGGAACTCCGCTTTAACTTGCCTGTGTGCATTGTTTTTTGAACAGAGCAACCCCCATCCTCCTTTTCTGGGGTCTTTTTGCCAGCTCTCTTGGCCTCTCCATCCTGGCGAGTGCCCCCAGAGCAAGCAGCTTGCAATGGGCGAACCCAAGCTGGCTCATTCCCAAGCTGCGGCCCTGCATGTCCATTCACATACAGAGCCGTGGCTTGACCCCCAGCCCCCTTCCTCGGTGAGTCCCCAGAGAGGTGAGACTGTCGTGTAGATCTCTGCATCAAGATGGGGCTCAGGTAAGTATTTAGGGGTGCTGGGGGGCTGCTGCACAGAGAAGGTTTTTTTTTACCTTCATGCATAGAATGCATAAACAAATTAATGAAAAACATTGAGCCTTAAGAGCCGGTTCACACTAGCGCGACTTGTCAGCCTGAGTGTCGCCACAGTGTGAACCGACTCTTAGAACCGCTTTACAAATAAATGACTTTGTGCTTCACAGCAAAAAAAAAATCTTTTTCCTGGTCATCACCCTCTCCTTCCACCAGAATGGAAGGTTGGTGCATTCCTGAATGCCTGTTAAAATTATTAAGGGATGGATCTGGTCTTGTGTACATAGTTTTAAAGGAAATGGGAGGTTCTAGAGATAGATTTTGTGGTGTTTGGTTAGTCATAACAGACTAATAGCATTGAAAGGAAAGAGCAATATATACCATATTCATTGTACACAATCAGAAAGTAGCATGCACAGCTTGCATATGTAATAGGCAAATGTGTCTGTCCCCATGTGTGTATCCAGTTACAAGCAACAGAAAAAGTTTATTTTAAACCTTAATACACATTACTAAGAATATTTCCAGGAGGCTGATCTTATTTACATAGGAAGGCTATAACAAATGCAGTTCTTGCTGCAGAATTCACCTTTTCTGTACTGACCCTGCAGGCTCTATGATCTTGCGCCTGTGCTTTTCATGGTTGAATGATGCTCAGCGTCATTTAATTCATGTACTTTGAGTGCAGGGTGTCATGGACCCACATTACATGGCACCCTGCATTCACAGTACAGTGAGATTTGTGATAATGTCATCGGGTCAGTGATGCTCTGTGCATAACAGAGGACTGATCATCACCAGAGAATAGAAGGAGGACCCTGCACATCATATGGCCACCCTGAAGACTTCTGAAAAAATGTATGAATAAAAAAACAGCACAAATTGGGGCCTGGGGGGTGTAGAGGGGCACATGTGTATTGGTGTGCTGCTCTTACATTCATTGTGAATGGCACCCGATACAATTTCCTAATGCATGTACATTGCGGTACACCACAGCATGTGGTAATGGTCTACTATGCTTTACGTGGTACACTGGTACAAAAGACCTTTGTGATGCATTCGGGATCCTACTCACGTAAATGGGCTGTCATAGTGCAGTGCATGCCAATTCATAAAGGGACACGCATGCGTTAAATGCACTGCAAAAGACTTGAGTGATGTGAAAGGGCCTTTAACTACCTGACATCCGCGCTACAGCCTATATACGGCTGCAGCGCGGACTTGAATTTTCGGGAGGCCGTTTTTAAACGGCCTCCCAGAAAGACTCTCCCCGAGCGCTCCCGCGAGTGCGCATCGGGGAGAATCTGTGTCGGCCGTGTCCAAGGGACACGGCCGATCACAGATCGTGGTGAATGGCCAATCACAGCGGCCATTCACCACGTGATCAAGCCGTCCCAATGAGAGATGATCTCATATGTAAACATATGAGATCATCTCTCATCGCTGGCGCTCCTTCCTCACACAGATCCTGCAGTGTGAGGAAGGAGGGGGAGCCGTCAGCCGCCGGGGACACACAGCAATGTAATCAGGGCACTGATCACCAGTGCCCTGATTACTAAAGGTAAAAAAACATACACACATTGCCCCCCCATCAGTGCCCACAGTGCCCGCCTCAGTGCCCCCCATCAATGCCCACAATCAGTGCCCATAGTGCTGCCAGTCAGTGCCCATCAGTGCCTGCTCATCTAGGCACTGATGAGCACTGACTGGCAGCACTATGGGCACTGAGTGTGGGCACTGATGGTGCTGCCCATCAGTGCTCATCAGTGCCGCCCATCAGTGCTCATCAGTGCCACCCGTCAGTGCTCATCAGTGCCATCCACCAGTGCCCATCAGTGCCGCCTATCAGTGCCCATCAGTGCCGCCCGTCAGTGCCGCCTCTCAGTGCCCAGCAGTGCCACCTCTCAGTGCCACCTCTAAGTGCCCAGCAGTGCCGCCTATCAGTGCTCATCAGTGCCGCCTATCAGTGCCGCCTATCAGTGCCGCCTATCAATGCCGCCTATCAGTGCTCATCAGTGCGGCATATTAGTACCTCCTCATCAGTGCCCATAAGTGCCACCTCATCAGTGCCCATAAGTGCCACCTCATCAGTGCCCATCAGTGCAGCCTATCAGTGCCACCTCATCAGCGCACATCAGTGAATGAGAAAAATTTATTTTCAAAATTTACTCGCAGAAAATAAGAAAAACTTTTTTTCTCTTACGTCCTCCGACAGTCGCCGCCTCTTCATATTCGTCACATATGGGGGTATTAGACTTTGCTCCGAAGGAGTAGCTAGGCAACAGAATATGTTAACAATAAAGCTTTAACATATCCCACCCTCAAGGGGTGGTCCCCTCAGTCAATACCCTCCTACTTCCTGCAACCATATCTCAGTTTTAATGTCTAGCTTGTCAGGAGTGGCTGGCTCTCTCTGTGCTGGGACTTTTTGTCCCAGACTCTTTCTTCTTTTTGATATTTTGTTTGAGTTTTCTCTCTACCTTTACTTAGCTGTTATTTTTGTCAGCATTAGTTAGTTCTTCGGACGAAGAGGATCATGCGGACTGGGTCTCGGGCTGATCCCCCTGGTCGCAGGTCGTGGGTCAGTGGCTTCCCAGTCTGCCATCGAGCGTTCAGCCAGGTAACGCTCCTGGCACAGTGAACGACCCATCCCTGTTCGGTGCAGGGATGATTGGTGAGGTGGCTACCTCACCGGACGCTGTGCGGTTTCTGAACCGCCATTGTGTGCGTCTTGAATTGCGACTCTCCCTGCCTCATGTGCAGCGGCTTGTTCGCCTGTGCGGGTTCCCCACGCCATGTGAGGTAAGTGTATCTATGTGGGGACCTGTCTGTCTGGGGGGGGTCTCAGTCTGGGACTGTGTAACCTGCCTTTAATCACACTGCTTGTCTCCCTATCTCTCGGCTGCATGCTGTGGGCTGCAAGGGGGGGGGGGAGCTGTATGACACTGAGTATGTCAGGCTGGGCAGTGTGAGGAGCTGTGTGCTGTGGGGCATGTTTTTAATGGCATGTTGGGGCATATACAGCGATCGCTGCGGCGATCTAACATGTATCCATATAATGGGATAATATTGTGTGTGATTTTATGCACTGTGGAGCGGCGATTTCGGCGCCAAACGACGCCATTTTACCGGCGCCCGCTCCGGCCGCATGGTTTACATGCACGGCGGCCATTTTCTTGTAGCCTCCATAGGCTTACATAGAGCGCCCTGGCAGCATCACTTCCTCTCTCCTGGAAGCACCGATCGGGGCAGCAGCAGCAGCGGAGTCTCCTCAGGTTTTATCCTTCTATTCCTGTGTTCCATTGCCTGTATTCAGTCTGTATATTCCCTGTGGGGGTCTCATTGTGCCTGAGTGTGGTGCGGTGGGCTGCGCTTGCCGCGCTTGCTGTAAGGGGGCAGTTAACCCTTGGTTGTCTGGCATACAGGGGCAATGGATTCTCAGGAGGGCAAGTTTCCCACAGTATTGGTGGAAAGCCAGGGGACCGCTGTTTCCCCCCCAGGGGGGGATTTAGCCACTATTGTGGCTGGCCTTGCTGCACAGGTGCAAATGCTGGTGGCTGCTCAATCTACTAAACGGCCCAGAGTTGCTCTGTCCTCTGATTCTGAGGGTGAAGGTGATGGGGCTGTTCTGGCGGGGACCCCCCTATCGGGGTCCCGCTCCTCTCTTGATCTAGTGGGGTCTGAGGTAGAGGCTGAAGTTGAGGGGGTTGATAATTCTCCCCCTGGCTCGCCTGAAGAGCTTGCAATCATGGATGAGTTGATTGCTTCCATTAAGCAGACGCTACGTTTGCAGGACGAGGTGTGTCCCCCAGCTGCCTTGGCGGCTTATGGGACGCAGAGAAAACGCAGGACGCCGCAGGTTTTTCCCTGCAATGCTGATTTTCAGCGCGCTGTTAAGGACCAATGGCGCGATTTGCGCAAGCCTTTTGCGGTACCAAGTAAATTTAAGCTGCGTTATCCTTTCTCGCCTGCCACTGATGAACGGTGGTGTGTGCCTCCGCCAGTGGATCATGCTATTGCGGTTTTGAACAAAGCCACTGCGATCCCTGCAGAGGGATCCCCTGTTTTCCGTGATGCCACGGATAGGAGACTGGAGTCTCTTGCCCGTCATACTTATTCTGTTACGGGTTCTATGCTTAAGGCTCTGTTTGCTTCTCTCATGGCGGCCCAGGCGATCGCAAGTTGGACGCAGATGCTTAGGCGCGTCCTAGTGGCCGATTCGGCCTCGGCGGCGACCCTGGATATGGTGGATCAGATCCACCAGGGTGTCATGTATCTGTGTGATGCGGACCTGGACCTGATTCCGTTGGCCGCGCGTGTGCACAGCGTGGCGGTGTTGTCTCGCCGCCTGGTTTGGTTGAAATGTTGGTCGGTGGACCAATCTTCACGTAAAACCTTAGCCAATCTGCCTTATGATGGGTCTCGCCTTTTTGGGGAGTCCCTGGATGTGTTGATTAAGGGGATTACCGGGGGTAAGAGCACTCTCTTGCCCCATTTCCCCAAGGCTAAGGGGGCTTCTGGGAAGAAGCATGCTCATTTTCGGCCCCCTCAGAGGTCCTTTCGTGCCTTTCGGCCGCACTACAAGGGCAAACCGTTCAAGGGCCAAGGCTCTCAGAAGAAGCCCTGGTCTGGGAAACAGAAGTCCGGTCAATCCGGACCTGCGGCCCATAACAGTTCGGCCTGAAGGGGCGCCCTCACCCAGTTTTGGGGTGGGGGGACGCTTGCTCGGTTTTCTTCAGCCCTGGTTGGCCCGTGTGAGGGACAGATGGGTTCTGGAAATCGTTCGATCTGGTTACAAGATCGAGTTTCTCTCTCGGCCGGAGAGCAGATTTTTTCCCTCAAATCTTCAACTGTCTCCAGAGCGCCTGCGGGATCTGCACCTGGCGGTGCGGGACCTGAGGGCTCAGGGAGTGGTGGTTCCGGTGCCTCATCGGGACAGATTTCGGGGGTTTTATTCCAATCTGTTCACCGTGCCCAGGAAGGAGGGCAAGGTTCGTCCGATTCTGGACTTGAAAGCTCTGAACCGCTCTGTGCGAGTTCGCAAGTTCCGCATGGAATCCCTGCGCTCGGTGGTGGCTGCCCTGGTTCCGGGGGAATTCATGGCCTCCATCGATTTGAAGGATGCGTACCTTCACATCCCCATATTCGAGGGTCATCAGAAGTACCTTCGATTTGCCATTGCGGAGGATCACTACCAGTTTGTGGCGTTGCCCTTTGGGCTCGCCTCGGCTCCGCGGGTCTTCACCAAGGTGCTTGCACCGGTTCTGGCATTATTGAGAGCCCAGGGCATTTCTGTCCTGGGGTATCTGGACGACATTCTGGTTCGGTCTGCGACCAGACAGGGTCTGGAGAAGGACCTGTCTGTCACAATGCAAACTCTGCAGGAGTTCGCTTGGACGATAAATGTTCCAAAGTCGACACTGAGTCCGTCGGTTCGTCTCCCCTATCTGGGAATGATACTGGACTCGGTGCAGGCGAAGGTCTTCCTGCCGGAAGACAAACTCAGGACTCTTCAGGAGGAAGTCAGGTCCCTCAGGGACGTTCCACACTCGTCTCTGCGGACGGGTATGAGATGTCTGGGATTGATGGTCTCGGCCTTCGAGGCGATTCCTTTCGCGCAGTTTCACACGCGGGGTCTCCAAGCGGAGATCCTGTCCAGGTGGGACGGGCGACCTCAATCTCTGGATCTTCAGATCTCGTTGAGTCATCGCACCAGGGAAAACCTTCTGTGGTGGCTCCAGTCCCCGTTGGTGTCCGGGGGCAAGTCGTTTCGTCCGATCTCGTGGACGATAATCACCACGGATGCCAGCCTGTCGGGCTGGGGTGGTGTTCTGGGCGTTCTGTCCGCCCAGGGGACCTGGTCGGAGGGGGAGTCTTCCCTTCCGATCAACATTCTGGAATTGCGTGCGATAAGGCTCTGTCTTCATCGCTGGACGGACCGGCTGCAGGGCTGCCCGGTTCGGGTGCAGACGGACAATGCCACGGCGGTGGCCTACATCAACCACCAAGGGGGCACCAGGAGTGCCCGAGCGGCTCGAGAAGTGGCCGACATTCTGTCTTGGGCCGAGACTCATGTCCCGGCGATAACGGCGGTTCACATTCCGGGAGTGGAGAACTGGCAGGCGGACTATCTGAGTCGCCAGGCCCTGGATCAGGGGGAATGGTCTCTCCACCCGGCTGTCTTCCAGATGTTGTGCGCGAAGTGGGGTCTTCCAGATGTGGACCTGTTCGCATCTCGCCTCAACTACAAGGTGAAGAGGTTCGTGGCAAGGACGCGCGACCCTCGGGCAGATGCGTCGGACGCGTTAGTGGCCCCGTGGCATCAGTACAGGCTGATGTACGCGTTTCCACCGATTCAGTTGCTGTCCAGGTTCCTTCGCAGGTTGCACTCGGAACGCAGCACGGTGATTCTTGTGGCACCGGACTGGCCTCGCCGGTCCTGGTACGCAGACCTCGTGAATCTGGCGGTCGACGCTCCTTGGCGTCTGCCTCTTCGAGACGATCTACTGTCTCAAGGACCGATTTACCATCCTGCTTTACAGTCGCTGGCTTTGACGGCCTGGCTGTTGAGACCGAGGTCCTGAAGGAGAAGGGTCTCTCTCCAGCAGTCGTTCATACTTTGATCAACGCGAGGAAGTCTTCCTCGGGGAAGGTTTATTACCGTACTTGGAAGGCCTATTTTGCCTGGTGTGAGTCCAGGGGGTTTTCACCCCGCACGTACTCGGTTTCCCGTGTGCTGTCTTTCCTTCAGACGGGTGTCGATCAGCGTTTGGCGCTGGCTACGATTAAGGGTCAGGTGTCGGCGCTGGCCGTTCTGTTTCAACGTCCCGTGGCTTCCAACTCCTTGGTTGGCACTTTTATTCAGGGTGTGCGGCATCTGGTTCCTCCTAGGAGGGATCCTTTGCCCCCTTGGGACTTGAATCTAGTTCTATCTGTGTTACAACGTGCTCCTTTTGAACAGATCAGGGAGATCTCGTTGTCTATGTTGTCCAAAAAGGTCGCCTTTTTGGTGGCGATCACTTCGGCTCGCAGAGTGTCGGAACTGGCGGCTTTGTCCTGCAAGTCTCCGTACCTGGTTGTTCATTTGGATAAGGTGGTCTTGCGACCTAATCCTTCTTTTCTACCGAAACGAGTTTCGGAATTCCATCTTAACGAGGATATTGTTTTGCCTTCGTTGTGCACGAAGCCTAAACATCCGAAGGAGGTGAGATTGCACTCTCTGGATGTTGTTCGGGCGATAAGGGTTTACCTTAAATCGACTGAGTCTTTTCGTAAGACTGACTCCTTGTTTGTTCTTCCAGAGGGTCCTCGGAAGGGCATGGCGGCTTCCGCCTCTACCGTTGCCAAATGGATCAGGCAGACCATTGAACAGGCCTATTCCTTGCAGGGGAAGGTTCCCCCTGTGCCTGTGAAGGCGCACTCTTCTAGATCACTGAGTACGTCTTGGGCCTGCCGTCATGGGGCTTCTGTAGCCCAGGTGTGTAAGGCGGCGACTTGGTCGACCGTACACACTTTCACAAAATTCTACAAAGTAGATGTTCAGACATCGGCGGATGCTTCCTTTGGCCGCAAGGTTCTTAGTGCGGCTGTTCCATAGGGTCCCTTGTTGGGGACTCCTGGCTGTTGGGATAGTTTTTTTGTATCCCCTGGTTTTTTTGTCTTTTCCTGGGTTTTTTTTTTGCTGTTGCCCAGCTGGTTTCCTTCCTTTGGTAAGGTTCCTTTCTTTGATGTGGAGACTGCGTTGCCTTTCGGCGCGGATGCGTTTCCCACCCCTCATGTTTGCACTGCTTTGGGACGTCCCCATATGTGACGAATATGAAGAGGCGGCGACTGTCGGAGGACGTAAGAGAAAACGGAATTTTTGTAAAATCTTACCTGTAAAATTCCTTTCTCTGAGTCCTCCGACAGTCGCCGCCCCCGCCCCTCTTTTGGGGTTTGAATGTATACTCTACTGCTATTCCACTAAAACTGAGATATGGTTGCAGGAAGTAGGAGGGTATTGACTGAGGGGACCACCCCTTGAGGGTGGGATATGTTAAAGCTTTATTGTTAACATATTCTGTTGCCTAGCTACTCCTTCGGAGCAAAGTCTAATACCCCCATATGTGACGAATATGAAGAGGCGGCGACTGTCGGAGGACTCAGAGAAAGGAATTTTACAGGTAAGATTTTACAAAAATTCCGTTTTTTTTTTTCAAAATTTTCTGTCTTTATTCTTTTTTTTGTAAAAAATGAAAAACCCAGAGATGATTAAATACCACCAAAAGAAAGCTCTATTTGTGTGAAAAAAATGATAAAAATTTCATATGGGTACAGTGTAGCATGACCGCGCAATTGTCAGTCAAAGTGTGACAGCACTGAAAGCTGAAAATTGGCCTGGATGGGAAGGGTGTTTAAGTGCACAGTAGGCAAGTGGTTAAGGCTGTAGCCTCAGAGTAGGAAGGGTATAATTGCACATCCAGGCTAGGCTGATTTTACAGTTCTTGTTTCTATTCTTTCAAACCATGAAGTAGAGTAAAGCATTGTAGAGCTAGTACTGTAGTAGTGATAAGTTGTAGCAAGTGATTTACAACAAGCCTTTTAGAGCCTATGTTCATTCCTGAATTAAATCACAATTTGTTCAATTTATTCATAAACAGCATTGAGGACGGGATCAGTAGTTCGTTATCAGTTTTTGCAGATGACACAAAATTGGCCAGGGCAATAACTGCACAGCATGAAGCAGATATCCTACAGAATGACCTGGACAAAATTACGGAGTGGGCAACGACATGGCAAATGAGGTTTAATGTGGAGAAGTGTAAGGTTTTGCACTTGGGGACCAAAAACATAAAAACACAATACACGTTAGGAGGGGAACCCTTGGGGGAATCAAAAATGGAGAAGGATCTGGGAGTCTTAGTTGATGATAGATTAGGCAACAGCATGCAATGCCAAGCGGCAGCTTCCAAAGCCAACAGAATATTAGCATGCATAAAGAAAGGGATGTATTCCAGAGATAAGACTATAATCCTTCCACTTTATAAAACTCTGGTCCGACCGCATCTGGAGTATTCTGTCCAGTTCTGGTCGCCAGTCCTCAGGAGGGATGTGTTGGAGCTGGAGAAAGTCCAGAGAAGGGCAACTAAACTGATTAGGGGGTTGGAGGACCTTACCTATGAAGAGCGGCTGCAATCGCTCGATTTATTTTCCCTGGAGAAAAGACGTCTGAGAGGGGACATGATAGCAATTTATAAATATCTTAATGGGGATCTCAGCTTAGAAGAAAAGCTGTTCATTCGAAGGAATTGCATGAGGACTCGAGGACATACAATGCGATTAGAGGAGAAGCGTTTTAACCTCAGGCAACGTGGGGGGTTCTTTACTGTTAGGGCTACAAGATTGTGGAATTGTCTACCACAAGAGGTGGTTTCTGCGGGTAGTATGGTGACTTTCAAAAGACTCTTAGACTTACATCTCAAGGATCAGGAGATTGAGGGCTATGTTAGATGATTACAGTCACACACACCTACACAGGTTGAACTGGATGGACTATTGTCTTTATTCAACCTCACCTACTATGTAACTATGTAACTATGTAACAAAGGTCAATCAGGTACCAATGTTTTGGGTGGAAACAAGACAATTCAGCTACCCACTAGCTTAATGTTATCCGAGATCCCAAAGATTCCCTTTAAAGTATTGTATGGTTTTACACAAAATAGTGCAGTCAGTCAGAATCTGGAGCCTTTTGTACTTTTTCAAAATAATGTAATAATACAACAAAGTAATTACACTGATGGTGTTGAAAGCAGACAGATCCATAATCCTGGTAACAGAGGGATTAGAATGCCAGAAGGAGAGTTGGGAATGTTCTCTCCATGGTTGTGTGAAGGAGAGCAAAGATGTCTGCATTAAGGAAGGAATGTTTATCCTATAAGAAAGATCAGTCCTTATGAGCAGTAACAGGTAATGGCAAGCTATGGTATCGAATACATAGGTGTAAAAATAATTATGTTTTTTATTATACATGAACATATACAGGACTCTTATACTATTATAATTTTAGCTGCTAGTCTCATGCAAGAATATATATATATATATTTTTAACCACTTCCATACCTGGCAATTTCTGGCACTCCGCTCCTACATGTAAAAATCATAATTATTTTGCTAGAAAATCACTCGGAACCCCAAAACATTATATATATATTTTTTTTAGCAGAGACCCTAGGGAATAAAATGGCAGTCATTGCAACTTTTTATGTCACACGGTATTTGCGCAGAACTTTTTCAAACGCGTTTTTTGTTTTGGAAAAAAAACTGTTTTTTGAATTAAAAAAAAACAAAACACTAAAGTTAGCCTATTTTTTTGTATAATGTGAAAGATGATGTTACGCCAAGTAAATAGATACCTAACATGTCTCGCTTTAAAATTGCGCACACTGATGGAATGACGCCAAACTTCGGTACTTAAAAATCTCTATAGGCGACGCTTTAAAATTTTTTACAGGTTACCAGTTTAGAGTTATAGTGGTGGTCTTGGGCTATAAGTGTTGCTCTCGCTCTAACGTTCGCGGCAATACCTCACATGTATGGATTGAATGTTGTTTACATATGTGGCCTGCAACGTACGCATGCGTTCGCTTCTGCGTGCGAGCACGTGGGGACAGGGGCACTGTACATTTTTTTTATTGTTTATTTTATTTTTATTTTTTTATTTTTACACTTTCCCTTTAATTCTTTTTTCTTTTAACACTTTTCTATTTCTATTACAAGGAATGTAAACATCCCTTGTAATAGGATCAGTGAATGACAGGTCCTCTTTATAGGGAGATTTGAGGTCAATAAGAGCTCAGATCTCTCCTACAGGCTAGAAAGCCTGAAATAAAAAACAAAAACAATCTCAGCTGAATGACGAGATCAGTGCAGTATTGAAACTGCCAGGCCGGGCGTGACGTCATCACGTCTCGCCCGGGCCTCCGAGAGTCATAGAGACTGCCGGGGACCATCTGGTCCTCATAGTCTCTATGGTACACTTCCGCCGGTGGCCGATTTCTTCTCCGGCTCGCCGATCGCACGGGCAAGCCGGTAGAAGCATCGGAGGGCCTGTAAGAACGATCAAGCAGCTGTTCAGCCGCTATGATTGTTCTTATGTTGAAGGGAATCGCCAGGGAACAAAAATGATATCTGAATGATGCCTGCAGCTGCAGGCATCATTCAGATATCCCCACTTAAAGGCCTGGACGTCATATGGCGTCCACCTAAGGGGAAGTGGTTAATATTGAAAGCCTAGTCCATGTAATTTAGTGCTTTTGTGTTTTACTGATGCTGACTGTTATAACATATATAAATTAGAATAGCTATTTCTAGTTAAAGTATGAATAAGTATTTTAAAATTACATTTTGTACCATAAGAATTTTTTTTCTTTCAAAATAAAATATTTTTTAATGCTATCAGCAATATAACATTAACCACTGGCTAAAAAAGCTGCTTGCCATAAATTATGTTTTATTTACTTTTATTTTCAATTACTACAACTATTACTATTGCTTCCAGCCATGAACTGGTTTAGCATGTTGAGTGATGTAAAGAATATCTCCTGGCAAGAAATAAAATCAATCACTGAACTACAAATGCTATACAGAAAGTATAGCCAATGTAAGTAAATCTACTCAGCTTACCTTTAGTATGAGTTTTATATTGCCCATTGTAGCCTAATAAAATGGCCTCTGGATGGAAGTATGGGCTGTACAGTAGGGCAGTAATCTCAAATCTGTCCTGTCCTCAGAGGCAGCTAATCATTCAAAATTCTAGCTATTTCGGTATTCTGATATTTGCTGTGAATAATTAGAATTATTTACTTTCAATTTGTATACGTTTGAGTTGAAAAGGAAGAAATTGATTTTTTTTTCTAGTTTTTAGTAGGGTTGTAGCATGTGTGGTATTGCATAACTTTTTTTATTCAAATTTTTGTGGCATGCAAGGAAAAAGTCATCTAATTTCTTGGACACAATCATGATTTTGTGATTGTAATCATAACTTCAAAATGGATGCAGAATCAATGACTGTTTGGCCAGGTTTACTGTTTTTTTTTTCATGTAGTCATGTAGTGTGGTTTTTCTGTAGTGGGTTGTGTCGTCCCTTCTCCACCAGGTTATAACAAGGGAAAAGCAATGTCCTGAGCTGGATATTGTTGCTTGTGGGAGGAATTTACTAAAGCTGGAGAGTGCAAAATCTAGTGCAACTTAGCATGGAAACCAATCAGCTTCCAGGTTCTATTGTCAAAGCTTGACCCCTTGGAGACTAAGCCTTTTTCTGACACTTGTTGCTTACACGTTAAAATCAGTATTTTTTGCTAGAAATTTACTTAGAACCCCAAACATTATACATATTTTATGAGTAGAGACCCTAGAGAATAAAATGGCGGCCGTTGCAATATTTTATGTCACACGATATTTGCGCAGCGTTAACAAAAATACATTTTCATGAATTAAAAAACAAACAAAACAGTAAAGTTAGCCCAATTTTTCTATAATGTGAAAGATGATTTTACATTGAGTAAATAGATACCTAACATGTCATGCTTTAAAATTGCACAAACTTGTGGAATGGCGACAAGCTAGGGAACTTAAAAATCTCAGAAGCGCCGCTTTAAAATTTTTTACCGTTACCAGTTTCGAGTCACATGTGTGGTTTGAACACTGTTTACATTTGCAGGCGCAACTTGCATATGCGTTCACTTCTGCATGCGAGCACAGAGAGATGGTGCGCTTAAGACCCCGTTCAGACTGCGGCGACACGACTTGGTGGGGCGACCTGTGAAGTCGGCGCGACTTGCACGGACTTCATATAATTGAAGTCAATGCAAGTCGCCTCCAGGTCGCCCCAAAGTAGTACAGGACCCTTTTTCTAAGTCGGAGCGACTTGTGTCGCTCCTATTAGAACGGGTCCTGTACTATTCAATGGCGAGCGACCCACCGCGACTTGTCAGGCGACCAAGTCGCCTGACAAGTCGCGCTAGTGTGAATGGAGCCTTAATTTTTTTTTATTTATTTTACTTTTAAACATTTTTTGTATCACTTTTATTGCTGTTACAAGGAATGTAAACATTCTTTGTGACAGTAATAGGCAGTAACAGGTAATCATTATTGAGGGATCTGGGGTCTATAAGACCCCAAACCCCGCCTCTGCATTTGAAAGTAATCAAAACACCAAAATCTGCGTTTTTAAATACTTTATATTTTTTTAAAACTGGCGCCTTGAGGACTCCAGTTAAATGGAAGTTATGTCGTAGCCTCGCTTCAGGGTTACTAGATCTGAAACCCGATCAAACCTGATTCTGGCTCTGTTCTGGTCTCCGGCCAGCGGGGGGAAGCGCTTGCTGGTCGCTTGGTTCTCCCGGTGGAATGGGAGACCCAAGCAGAGCGGGAGGGAGGGGGGGGTTGTCCCCTCCCACTACCTGTAATAACAGCTGAGCGGCTGCTTAGCCGCATCAGTTGTTATTACAAGAAAGCCAAATGTCAGATTTTTAAAAACGGTACCGGGGTGATGCTTGCAACTGCAGGCATCACCCCAGTACAACCCCTTGAAGCCGAAGGCCGCATATTTGCTTTACGTTGGTTTGAAGGGGTTATTTGATTAAGCTGAAGTTAGGAGCTGATTGGCAACCATGTACAGCTGCACCAGATTCTGTGTGCACCTGCTTAAGTAAATATCCCCATGTGTGTTCTATGTTAGGACCGGTTCACACTAGTGCGATGGCAGACATCGCATGTGATTCCCACTGCATTGCTGTGCAGATCACATGCGATGTCTGCGCGATGCAAATTCAGCCGTACAAAAGTATGGCTGAATTCCCATCACATTCAGACCAAACTCACGCAGGACCCTTTTTTTGTCGGCACCAGAATCGGATGGCATGGCTGTTCACACCCATGTTATCTGATCCTGCAAATGGCGCTGCGTTTTGCAAACTGATTGCGGGGAATTGTTAACTTAACATACACCTCGCAATCAGTTTGCATGAACAGGTTGCGATTTTGATGCGGTGCGAATTTGCAGCAAATTCGCTGTGAATTCGCACTGCATGTAGTGTGATCCAGCCCTCATAAAGAACCCATCAAGAGAAACTAACAGCATCATTTGACTTTGAAATGACCAGACCTGGGAATCTCTGGTGAGGATATGTCTCTTTTGACATTCCAGCATATGCAAGAAGACAAATCACAAATCAACCTAAAATAACCGCTTGCACATTATAACTTTAATTTCTGCTTTGGAATTTTTAAATGCATATTCTAGGCAAATACATAGAGGAACTATTGCCTACCTGCTAATTTCTTCATTATTTTACCTATGAAATACTACAATTCACCAGTCCACCTCACTCCCTTTTTTTGGTAATCTGTGAACCCCTTGTTTGTGATTCAAATAAAGAATCCCCGAAGCAAGCCTTAACCCACTGGTTTACCTGTTTCCTGAACTAGTTACTTGACTTGCTTTGAATGATAACTGTTTCAGTTTTACTAATGTGTGAATGCTAGCTCTCAACTGGACTATCCAGTCATCGAATGACTGGTATGATAGTTGGTGTGTAGCACCATGGCAATTGCAGATCAAACAGAGGCTAATTTGGCAGCTTAAAGTAAAGTATAGGAGGGTTTACTTCCAATTTAAACATACACTGCAGGCTCTAGCTATAGGGTAATAGTGTCACGAATGGCTGTAAAGTCACGCAATCACTTTTACAGGCAAAAATATGTGCCTGCTCTTCCCTGTTTTGTTTTCTGGCTGTTAGAAAGGTATTTTAAAGCATTACCGGTGGACGTTTTTGGGTATTGAGTTTTTCTACCGTCTGACAGATACACGCATGATTAGGGGTATTAAATCATTTTAAAATCAACCATGCAAATTTTAATATGTTTATGAAGATTCTTTAGACAAATCGTATAGTGTTAATCTCCCCAGAAACTGATATAAAAGGTAATTCCTGGTGTGTTGGCCATTTTTAATCAAGATTATGAAATGCCAAATCAAACATGAAAGTATATCAGATATGGAAACAACAATTAGCATTGAAAAAGTTACTTGTCTACCTTTTGCACTTGGTTGCTAATTGATTAAAAAGGGAGGCAATGCCAATGTTTTTATGTGCCTTAACGTAAAATAATTTTTACCTGAATTGTAAATCCCACAAAGGTATTGGCTCAAAAATATTAATTTGTTAAGCGGACTCAAGCTTTGCTCTGCTTCTTAACCCACCTCCCGCCCACCTTATAGACAAATGATGGTGGGCAGAGTGCTCTCTTGTTCTGGGACGTTGTCCCACCCACTCTCGCCATGCTCTGCACTATTTCCTTACAGGGGACACCTGCACAGATAATCAGGGCAGTGATGCCAATCAGTGCCCCCTATCCGTGCCACATATCAGTGCCCATCAGTGCTGCAAACCATTGCCGCCTATCAGTGCTCATCAGTACTGCATATTAGTGCCTCCTCATCAGTGCCGTGTCATCTGTGCCAATCAGTGCCACCTCATCACCCGTCGCTCTGTTCTTCTGATGTAAACACTACAGAGGAAGGTCATGTGACCGCTCAGCAGACTTCAGAGGGAGATCTCGGCCCCTCGCTCTGTAGTGTTTACATCGGAGGGAGAGGGCGACAGGCGGTTACGTGACCACTGATTGGGAAGAATAAATAACCTAGATCTCATGGTGTCTGGCTATTAGTCTTTAGAGACTAGTGTACATTGTTTTTATTAAAAACAAAAAAAAAACTGTCTGGCTGACGTGCAGTGAGATAAAATGATCAATAAAGCACAAATAACGATATATACTGTATGTTATGACCAAATATTGCTGCTCGCACTCTCATGAAAATTAAAAACTCTGCACAGTAAGAAGGCTTTTAATATTAACATGCACTAACAAGAATTGTCTTCACATGTATCATTAAAAAGAAAAAATAATTTAAAAGAATGTTGTTCTTCTTTAATGTATTTTGATTTAAAGCTAAAGTTGAAGGTAAATTAGGTATTTCTTTTTCTGCATAGTTAAATTGGTCCAGCTTGGACCAATGTAAATATGCATGCGCCATACCTGACCAATCCCTGTGTAAGCTGGAAATCACTGTATTAGGTGGTACCACTATTATATGTGATCACTGCTAGCATCTGGGTCCTGTGCTGCCCATGCTAAGTGTTCATAATGCAGCAGGGCATGTGCTTGGCACAGGACCTGGGAGCTAGCAGCTGTGGCTACTATAGTGATTTCTAGTTTATTCAGGGATCAGCCACGCATGGTCCAATGTAAATATGCAAAAAAGCCAAACTTTAGCTAAATAGCTAAGCTTTAGCTTTAAAGCGGAGTTCCACTCAAAAGTGGAACTCCGCTGATCTGCTCCCCCCCCTCCGGTGCCCCATTTGGCACCTTTCAGGGGGGAATGGGTACTTGTCTTTGACAGGTACCCTTCCCCACTTCCTGGTAGACAGTGCCGCGGCGCTGTCCCTTGGACGTTCGGCCCCCTCCGTTTCTCCTCCGCCGCTGGGACAATTACAAAGCGCAGCGCGCTTCGCACATGCGCAGTAGGGATCCAGCCGGGTTCCCTTAATCTGGATAGTGGCGGCAGCACCCGAGAGCCGATACGTAAATCGGCTTTGGGTGCCGACATCGGGGGCTCCCTGGACAGGTAAGTTCGACTATTTAAAAGTCAGCAGCTACAGTATTTGTAGCTGCTGACTTTTAATTTTTTTTAAGGGGGGGGTAGAACTCCACTTTAATATATACACTTGACCTCTAGAAATTAAATGCATCTAATTTTTTCCCCATAAATAGAGCTTTCTTTTGGTGCTATTTGATTACCACTGGGTTTTTTGCGCTATAAACAAAAAAAGACCTACAATTTTGAGAAAAAAACGATATTTTTTTACTTTCTGCTATAAAACATCCCATAGAAATGAAAAAAAAAATCTTTATACATTTAGGCTATAATGAATTCTACTACATAGTTTTGGTAAAAAAAAAATCCCAATAAGCGTATATTGATTGATTTGTGCAAAAGTTATAGCGTCTACAAACTATGGGATGTATGCTGGAATTTGTATTTCTTTCTCATTTTTTTATACTAGTAATGGTGGCAATCAGTGACTTAAAGCAGGACTGCGATATTGTGGAGGACAATCTGTACCTAATCTAAAGGGTTAAATGTGTGCCTAACCAGTGTTTGTGTGTACTATGTGGTGCTTTCACTGAGGGATGTGCTGCTTTGCAGTGAAACAAAAACCGGCACATCTCTGCTGACAGGACAGAGCGGAGAAGAGACAAGAAGACAGGACAAAGCTGTGCCTATGTAATCAAGACAGAGCTTTGTCCTGACTCCTCCTCACCAATCAGCGGGTGACGGCGATCATCCATTGGCTGGCACCTGCTGATCGGCTTGTGCTGTGACTAATCACCTACCTGGAGGAGCAGATTTACGTATATATATGTGATTCTGCACAACCGGCCCACACGGTAGCAGTAAAACTACAGTGCATGGTCGGCAAGCGGACATTGTACGTTTATTTAATGGTTACGGAAACAAATGTGAATGATCAGATTTATGTGTTTGTAATTCGAAACCATGTTTTCACTTTACTTACATCTAAAGTGTCCTTTTTTTTTCTTATGTTACATAGTATAAAGGTTTCTTTAGATTGTTTTAATTAATTAATACATTTTATGCGTAGTAATAATATTAAAAAATGTATTTTGTTTTGTTTGAATCACTGCTTTTTTATCATATACAGGAGACCAGGGATTCCCAAACTATGGCCCTGCAGCTGTTGCAGAACTACACGTCCCATTAGGCATTGTAAAACTCTGACATTCACAGACATGACTAGGCATGATGGGAATTGTAGTTCCTGAACAACTGGAGGGCCGTAGTTTTGGAATCCCTGATATAGACAATAGAATGTGATACATACACTGTAACATATCTTAGCTCATTTAATATATTCAGAAAATCAAGCACATGTGCAAATGTAAACTTTCAATTTCCCAGAGCTTCAGTGGGATCCTTGGCCATTGTGCATATGCAATGGTCTACAAAGTTATATCTGTTTAACCAGTTCCTATAGTTATTTAGATGTGCTTTCTGAAGGCCCCTAGTAATCTCCAGGGACATGTTAGGTGCAAATACATCTAGAGCAATATTGGAGGTTCTCTGTTTCTTTGTTTAATAACACAACTTCAGGTAGTATATCTCTTTGCACCTCTCTATGGGGTTGATTTACTAAAACTGGAGAGTGCAAAATCTGGTGCAACTCAGCATAGAAACCAATCAGCATCCAGGTTTTTTGTCATTTGAACAAGCTGAAGTTAGAAGCTGATTGGCTACAAAGCACAGCTGCACCAGATTGTGCACTTTCCAATTTTAGTAAATCAACCCCTGCTTAACTGCTGCTCCTTAATAGGTTGTGGTCAATTAAAAAATTGTTCCTAAAAGAGCCTCAAAATGGACCAAAGATATCATAATCACTGATTAGTATTTTTGTCATGAGGAGCATGTTTTCTTTGAATATCAATTGTTAATGTAAGGTGTCACTGTTTTTGAAAACTGAAACATGTTTTGCATACCAGAGTGTGCTGGAGAAACAGACTGTGAAGTGTTTCTGCATTTTTAATTGGATCCACTTTTATGTTTTGTGCAGTTCTTCGTACAGGGAGGTTGTGAGTAATGAGAAGTCAACATGGAAGCACAGTCCCATAGCACTACTATGAGTGAAAAGAAAAAAGTAGAGAATTCTCTAGTGAAAGGCCATACTCGGACCGATGTGAGTGAGAAGGCAGTTGCCTCCAGCACAACTTCCAATGGTGAGTTTAAAGCATTAAATATGGTTTTCAACATTCTCAATTTATGTTATGTTTTTCCTCTCCATTATTACATATTTAATTTAAGGTATTTTCCTTCTAATCTCATAGTATAACCCTGCTTTAGACCTTTATTTATCACTACATGAAGAGATGCTTCACTGACTTTGTACCACAACTAGGCTTTGCAATCTCAAATTTCATCTGTAGTACAGCTTCAGGAGAAAATGTATAATTATGTATAATTATGTATAGATGAATAGACAAAAGGTGCCCATAGACATTAGATAATCATCATTTTATCCTGTCAGTTTCAGCAGAATTATTTGATGACAGAGATGTCTTTAGGTACCTTTAGACCTGTGGAGATATCAACAGGGGATAGATCACAATGGAAAAGGTGTATCAGCTGAATTTTCACAGCCCATAGCTGTTGCTCCCCTAAGATAAGGCTGCCTTCAGGGCTGCAGCTTTGGAAACAGACATGTACACTCAGGCAATATGAATGTGAAATCCTATGTTATAGTTAGGCAGATGGATCATCATGTGGTGGTTTTATGTATCCAGTCACTGACTTCTATGGGCGCTCATTGTTTTGAACATCATTGCAAATGGCTTGCAATGATAAGTGCACATGTTGCTCAAGTGGGCAATCCCTGTATTATACTTCATGGGGAAATGGGAAACATTGGGTTCTCTTTAAGTTTAAACTGGAAAATCCATACCTTACTAATTTGCAAAATGTAAATTTGCTTGGTCCGAGGCACAGTTTTTTTTTTAATGCAAACTTAACTCTACACTCTGATCTTGGCTTTATAACTGCTTAGATATCAACAGACATTCCCTTCACAACATATGCAATTTGATCATGCAGTGGAAGCCACTATAATAGTGCTCAGACATGATTATCTTGAGAATGAATCTTAATAATTAACGAGAAGCATTTGCTGACACAATTGTGACAATCAGTGTGCACTGTGAGATATTACTGAAATATCATCATTTCTAAAACACAGTGGAGCTAATTTACGGAAACTGAAGAGTGCAAAAATCTTGTACAGCTCTGCATAGAAACCAATCAGCTTCCATTTTTTTTTTTGTCAAAGCATAATTGAACAAGCTAAAGTTAGAAGCTGATTGGCTACTATGCACAGCTACACCAGATTTTGCACTCTCCAGTTTTATTAAAACAACCCCTTAAAATGTGTCTTACTAGTTACCACTTCCTGCTCTTCTTAGGCACTGATAAAGCTTCAGCCTTACAGCTTCCCCTAGGGGGAAATGCTGGGGGAAAATTGGCTTTTTTAAATTGTTGTTTATATGTTGCCATGACTTCAGCATCAGGAGGCTAGCCTAATGCCTTCATAAACAATTGCAAAGAGTCTGATCTCATACAACCTATGCACTGATGCTGATGTCATCAATTGGCCAGTAGCGAAATCAAGGAAGAAGAAGCCGGCCAGCGTTGATGTCCACTATTGAAGATAGCTGCGCAGGAATAAAGAAGTAAAAGAGGAGCATTACCATGTGGGCAAATACAGAACAAGGTGTCAAAAATTAAAATTTAGACCTTGTTCACCTGGACTTACTAAACGTACACCCTTGCGAGGGCTGTGTTTGCCCTCACAAGATGCACAGGTGTTTTTTTGCATCGATGTTTAGGCAGTACCATTCATGTTAATTGGGACACAGTGTGGGTGCGAGTGTGTGTCTCTGAATGCAGACAGTGTGGGTTTGGGAACACGCGCCCGCACCCAGACATATTTTTTTTTTAATGGAATTTATTTATAGTTTTCATTTGTAAAACATATTAAACAAACAAACAAATGTGATCTAAACATGGCGATGGAAGTAGTGTTAGCTATGCAGAGGCCATCAAAAATACAACTCGGGATAATACATACAAGACCGTTTGTGGAATAGCAATTCCATTGGTAAAAAATAGTCTGAGTTATTTGTAAAATAAACCTGGGCCAGCCATAGCAAGAGGAAAAAATAAACAAGGTAATGGAACAACTACACATGCAATCACCCACCACACCATACACACACATACTTACATACAGTGCTCTCTCCAAATTCAAATAAAAGGTTTATAGCAGACCCATTAAAGAGACAATTGAGAGGAGACCAGATCCACCACCTGAGAAGC
>NC_138772.1:206645218-206710218 GCF_965119305.1 Pelophylax lessonae | reverse complement strand
TGCGCCTTATCGAGAAAAAGGGCCTGGTCATGAACGGGGGTAAATCTTCCAGAGGTCAAGTCATTTGTTACCAATTTGTGCAGAAAATGCTGCAGAATTTTGGATTTTTTTTTATTTGTTTTTCATGCTTTAAAGGTAATTTTCAGACACAATGTATATTTAAACCATAAAATGTGTTTATAGCCATACTGCTTAGTAATTAAGTATTTTCCCCCTTGGTTCTACCACAGTGCACCAGAGCACTCCATTTACCTTTGCCAGCATTCTGTCACTCTGGGAGCCCCTTTTGTTTACGAATTTCTGCTGCAGGATAGCTGATCCCAGACACACTTTCTGCAGGCTCCTTGCTTTCTCTCTTATATAGATAATTAAATATGCATTTTCTGCAAAACAAACTAACCAAATATGAGCACATGTTACAGCTACATGTGCTGCATGAAGTTGCTAACCATGCAAACTGCACAATTTCTACACACTAATGCGAGTGTGTCCTGCCCATGTATATGATGTATACTTCAGCTCAGAGTGGCTAAAAAATGCTGCTTTTTTTTTTTTTTTTTGTTATAATTATCTCAGTATTCATATAACAAGATTGCTGACATACAGACTGCCACTAGAGGGAGAATCTCCAAATTTATATATGATATACTATGACAAAAATATTGAACAGCAAGCATAAAAAATGTAAAATTCATAATAAAAATGACATTTAGCTAACACATATGTACTAACTGAACAAAATTCATAGCTTACCTATAGTGATTTTGGACTCTTGAATTTTGGTTGACAAAACGTAAACAGGACAATTCTTTTCATTTTCCATTTATCCTTATTTAAGGGGGTACACAAAAAAGATTGTTGGTATATAGGTAAGGAACAAAATAAGCTCTCGCTTCATATACATCTAGGTTACTTTGACAGTGAGATCTCTCTGCCATAGTTCCTTGCTTTGTTGCTGTCCGCCTGGGAGCTTTGAGTGTTCCTGCCACCTGTTGCATTCTTAATATAAAATGAGTGAAGAAATCCAACAAGAAAAGCAGAACCCCCTCCATCATAGTGAGAGTGCAGACCCACAAAGTCTAGCCTATTAGTCTCACCTGTAGAGCCAGCAAAACATAAGAAACTCAGGTCATTTTTACTCTCAAGTGTGTAACAAAAAGTAAAAAATCTGCTTTGTGTGAATTGTCAATTCCATGCTTTTGCCATGGAGAATAACAGTGGAAGATATGGTGCAGAAACAACTTAATACATTTGTGCACATCAAAGTCCGATGTCTACAGGATTGTACTGCAGCTACGTATGATTTTGTCTGTCTTTGAGTGCAGTAAAATTGTACTAACCGTTCTACTTGTAGGCTATATTGAGTCACTGCTTCAAAGCTGATTGTGTAGCAAAGAATAAAATCAGCTTTACTTATGGGTCTATAATATGTTATACCTACAGATACCATGATACTGCTATAAATTCTGTTTTTGTCAGGTTCACTGTCTTATTTAATAAGGTGATTCATAGAACACAATACAGTAGCCTATAGTATCCAGATTTCTATTTACTGTACTGAGATAGGTAAAAGATTATTTCTGACTGGGCGGCAGTTTTTGCTTTAAAAGAGAACTCCAGTGTAAAGAAAAACTCTATAACTTCAAATGGCAGAGCTCCTTATCTAAATATATGGTCTGTTATTTTTAGTTTTTTTTTTTTTTTCGCAATGTGTGCAGGTGCAAAAAGATTAAAGACCAGAAGAAAGCTAATAAAAAGATGAAAAATTGGATTACAGCTAGAAAGTTAATGAATGGGCTGCCTTAAATCAACACATGTAACCTGTGGCATAACATCTGCGCTGCATTGTTGTATTTGGAAAAAATATACATACAAAAACACATTGCACCAGTGCAGGTTGTCACATTAAGTAAACCATTGCAATGCACGCCCTTACATGGGTGTGAATGAGGTCTTAAAGTGGGATTAAACCCAAAATCAAACATTTATTATATTGCAGCTTAACCACTTCCCACCCGTAGGACATCATATGAGGTCCTTGGGTTGAAGTGGTGATATCTGAATGATACCTGTAGCTACAGGCATCATTCAGATATTTTTGTTTTTAGCCGGTGATTCCCTGTAAAGTAAAAGGCATCCTAGCAGATATTCAGTTGCTGGATTGCTTTTACAGGCAGCGGGAGGGGAAATTACCCCTCCTGCCACCCTCCCGAGCGATCAGGAGTTTACACTACAAATCTCGCGATGGCACCAGGTTATCATAGAGCTGGCCGTGGACCAGATGGTCCCCATCTGTTTGACCCTGGGAGGCCGGAGGAAACGTAATAACGTAACTTCCGGCTCTGGCAGATATAAACACTGACAATTTTTTCCCTGGAAAGCAGAGATCGATGTTTTCTAGGGGGTAGAGGAGAAATCTGGGGTCTTGACCCCAGATCTCTCCATAAAGATGATCTGTGATGCCTTATTCCTATTACAAATTACATTTCTTGAAATAGAAATGAAAGTGAAGAAAAAATTAAAGGGTCACTGTAAAAAAATAAAAAAAGATAAAGTGCTCTGTCCTCTTGAGCTTGCACAAAGAAGCGAGCGCATACATAGGTTGCACCCACATTTGTAAACGGCATTTGGACCACTCATGAGCAATAATTCTAGCACAAGACCTCCTCTGTAACTCTAAACTGGTAACCTATAAAGATTTTTAGCGTGTAGCCTATGGAGATCTTTAGGTACCGAAGTTTGGTGCCATTCCACAAGCGTGCACAATTTTAAAGCATGACATGTTAGATATCTATTTACTCATCATAACATCATCTTTCACATTATACAAAAAAAATTGGGGTAAATATAGTGGTTTGTTTTTTTAAGTGTATTTTTCCCCAAAAGAAATTGTGTTTGAAAAATTGCTGTGCAAATACTGTGTGACATAACAAATTGCAGTGAACACCATTTTATTCTGTAGGGTCTGTGCTAAAAATATATATATACTGTTTGGGGGTTCTGGGTAATTTTCAAGCAAAAAAATTATGATTTTTACATGTAGGAGAGGAATGCCAGAATTAGAAGTGGTTAAAAATTCTTAGATGTGATGTCTGCATTAGTTTTCTTTTTTTAGTGTTTATTTCCTTTATGTTCACCTGGTGATAAAGTCAGTAAATCTGTTGTTTTTAGTTAGTTACAGGGTTGAGTCAAACCATTTACTACTGACAGGAGTAGAAAACGAATGCAGCCACCACATCTAACAATTCGATTAGTAAGCTGCAATATATGTGTGTTTCTAAAATTGGTGCATGCTAGGGATGCACCGAAATTAAATTTTTGGCCGAAGCCGAATAATAATGAAATGCTTGGCCGAAGGCCGAAGGCCGAATACCGAACGCGGTGTTTCGCATTTTTTTCCATTTATTTTGCCAATTTTTAGGGGGCACGCTGATGGGCAAAACAAAACATTTAAATCAGCGTTGCTCTTAACATAAAATATGCCCATCAGAGTGCCCCTTAAAATAAAATATGCCCATCAGAGTGCCCCTTAACATAAAATATGCTCATCAGCATGTCCCTTAGCATAAAATAAGGGGCACGCTGATGGCCACATTTTATGTCAAGGGAGCACTCTGTTGGGCACATTTTATTTCTTTTTTATTTTTTTTTTAAGGGGCACTTTATAGGGCACTCTAATGTAATGAGCATGGCAAGTGGCAACAACATATGGCAGTCTGCACACTAATGCTTGTGCAGCTGCCAGCTACCGTATTCTCCCCCAAATGTGCTCAGCTCCACATCACATACCTGAACTGCAGCCAGAGCCAAAAGCCGCGATTAGGGGGGCGGGGCGTGGACCTAGTGTGAAGGAGCCGCAGTCAGGAGCAGGGGGGGGGACGTGCGCGTGACGTCACACCCCCTACTCGCAGCCGGACAGGACACCGGCGGCGTGTGAGAAGGGAGCCGCGAGCCGCAATGACGAAGGTGAGCGGTCAGGGCGGAAGCTGACATTGTTCGGCTCAAAATTATTCGGCCTTTTGACTTATTCGGCCGAACGCCGAAAGTGCTATTTTCTCTATTTTCGGCCGAATAATGTTCGGCCGCCGAATATTCGGTGCATCCCTAGTGCATGCAGTACTTTGATGTGATGCTTCGCAGTTTGAGCCCATTCGAAGTTGCACAGCACCGAATAACATGTGAATTGCACAGGAATGTGGTGCGATTCACAGTGTAAATCAGGGCTACCTGGATTTTAGGGAAGTGTCAGAATACCTTACCTTTATACTTGTATAAAGCCAAAAGAAAAACAGCCAGGGAACTAACCTTTTCAGAAGAAACAGTCAGCAATGGCAGCCTCTGTGAATCTCTCATGGCAGATTTCTTTTAAGATGATTGGGAGTCAGTGCTATGCCACTGCGTTTCCCAACTACTGCGTCATCAGGACAAACATGAAGCACAGAACAAAAGCTTCTATTGTTTCATTTAAGAAAAACCTTTTTATGTTCCTGATTCATACCTGTTCAGTAAGCTGTCCTATTACTTTTTATTCATAAAAGACTTAAGAAGCCATAGCATTCAATAAACAGTGAGGTAAGGGGGGTCAATATATAAATGTTTCTCTTTCGTTCATTGATGAACACAGCTCCTGATTCTTCTTATACTATATATACTATATACTGCCCCCAACAGGAGTAGGACACTAGGCAGGAAAAAGCTTGACTATGCCTATGGGCAGTCCCAGGGGGTATACACCCACTCTCAGCTATAGGCACTCAGTTTTTTTATGCCTAGTCAGGAGTAAGGACCTGGTTCCTTGCTGGAATCTCTGGTCCTGGCAATTTTTTCCTATCTTTGTTATTTTGTTCCGGTGAGAATCTAAAATCAATTGCCGGACTGGGCGACGGACTGGATAATGTAGATCCAGAGGGACCCCCCAGTCTAGCCAGCAAGTGCGTGCAGAAAGAGAAAATGGGATTTTTGACTTACCGTAAAATCCATTTCTCTGATGTTTATTGATGGACACAGCCCCTACCCCTCTGTGGAGTTGGCTTTCTTCTGACACTACTTGTAACAAAACTGAGTGCCTATAGCTGAGAGTGGGTGTACAGTATACCCTTGGGACTGCCCATAGGCATAGTCAAGCTTTTTCCTGCCTACTGTCCTACTCCTGTTGGGGGAAATAAAACACAATGGTTAAGAAGAATCAGGAGCTGTGTCCGTCAATGAACATCAGAGAAAGGAAGTTTACGGTAAGTCAAAAATCAAATTTTTCACACATGATTCAGACAACTTTCAATCAAGATTCACACATTTCAATGAGTGAATTCATGATTGAATTTCTGGGTGAAAACACTTAGAAACAGACCACTTGGTGTTTTTATATAAATAGTGAAAAACATAGCAAAACTCCTATTTTACTATATTTCTTTTATTATGGTGAGGCATAAAGAATACAATACAAAATAAAAGGAGTTCTGGGATCTTTTTTAAATGTTTACATGTCAATTCTTAACGGCTTTTTGAAAAAAGACATGTTTACAGATCTCAGTAGCTCAAGCTGAAATTTACTTGCAAAGCAAAATGAGTCAGTGAAGTAACTCGTTTTCTTCCCTCCCTGTACCTGCTCTGCTTAGATAAAGATGTATGAAATTTTCTTTGGAGAAAGCATGAAAAAAATAAACAGCCTGTGTTATGCTATTTCTTTGAAAAACATCTGAGGGCTGGTGCAGCAGCTGGCGTGTGGTGCGATCCAGCTGAGATCAGCTCAGTGATGATGCACTGAGCTCAGGGGATCACACTGCTTCCTTTTTTGTTTTAAATGGAGACATCTCATGAAGCTAAATTACAGGCCACACAGTGTGAGGCAGTGGATTGCCTCGCACCGTGCTGTTCTGAAAAAAAAAGTACTGTATGGTGTAGTTTTTTGCAGCACATCGTGCCTGCACACCACTGCAATGCAGTAGTATAAAGCACCTAGAAACAAACTCTTGAAGTTCTACTTGACCTCTAAGAGGGGAGCTTCTCCACAATATAATGCATTGAAAAAAAGCAAAAAAAATGCAGTAGTATGAACCAGGCACATAGGAGACAAGGCATTTTACCTTTTCCATGTGGTGGGACTGCGCTTAAATAGCCGCCCAACGTAGTCCCACCCCATCTGGTGTGAACAAGCCCTGAATTGTGACATCTGTGCACCTTGTGTTAAATGTTTATTTCTTAAAGCGGTTGTAAAGGCTGAAGGCTTTTTACCTTCATGTATTCTATGCAAAAACCTTTCAGGGGCACCCCCCCCTAATAATTATCCCAATCCAGCGATGTGCATGAAAGCTGAGGCTCTCTTGGGACTCTCTCCTGACTGACTAAGACGCAGAAGCAATAGGCGGCTCTCAATCACAACTAGTGAGGAGGAAGCAGGGGGAGGGACTGAGCCACGCTCTGTGTGTCCCATAGATGCACAGAGGTGGCTCATGAACGAGCACGCATGGATGCCCCCAGAGCAAGCTTGCTCTGGTGGCACACTGTAAAGAGGCGGGGCAAGAAGCGCCAGTGGGGAACCATGGAAGAGGAGGATCAGGGAGTAGTTAAGTATAATGTGTTTATTATTTTATAGAAACAAATAGAGAAAAACAAAGCTTTCAAACCACTTTAAATACTTTATATAAATAGTAAAAAATGTGGCTATACCTCTCCTTCCTTCTGTATGGCAATGTCTGAAATTTCAATGAGAGAAACCCTTCCTAAAAAGATAACTATTGCTGTGCTGTGTTTAGATAACCCATAGTGTGCTGCTCCCTTTGTCATGTATTAAATATTTGCTTGTTAAACTGATATGTGATATAAATAGTGAAAAAGGATATAGACATCAGCTTAAAAACTTAGAAATCTAAATAAAAATAAATAAAACTGACAAAACACCTAATAGTTTTCTTTAAATGATATTGAGGCTCTGTACACATATAGGCGTTTTTGGACGATTTTCTGCTCTAAGCCTCATCTCGTAAGACGCCCAATAAGACAGATCCCATTCATTTCAATGGCTCCTGTTCACATCTGAGCGTTCTGTCGCTTTATGCAAAACGCATGTCGCTCCAAAAAGTTCATGAGCTTCTTTTTTTGGAAGAGAACAGGCGGTTTTATGTGTTTCTTATGTGTTTAATCAAAAGGAAAATAGTGGTTAGGTAACTTTTTCAAGGACTACAGAAGTTAATTTCATTTTTGCAATACTACAAAGTAGGGACTAAAATAGTGCACAAGTTTGATTTAAAGTTGTAAAGGCCATTTCTAAAAGGAACTATTCTAAGATAAACGTTGATAGTATTTAACAGGTATTGTTCACTTCTTCTTATCACAAGTGGATATTTAGCTTTGTAGGAAAGGAAGAAAATCTATGTTACCTACCTGCAGCATCTATAAATTACCTATACCTATAGCCATTCTTTTCTGTATCCTTTGAAAACAATAGATTCATGGTCTTTTCTCTTTATCCGCTATTCACTGTTTACCAGAAAGTAATTACCTGGTTTAAGTGACTTGATTTAGAGGTTTAGGAAAGTGGTTATGAAAGTGTGCTTCTTCTGAAAGTCTCTGTAGTACAATAAACGATTTTTTAATTAAATACAGATTCCAGAGCGGAAAAAAGATGGACCACTTATTTTGCACACCTGCTAATGAAATTATTTTTAATGAGCTGCTGCCTGTAATGCACAAGAATAAAAATGTATCCAGTCTACACAAAAAGAGAGCAGTGTTCACAAGATTTTTAGCAATTATAGTTATTTGTAATATTTTGTGTTAACAAATATGCTGGTAAGTTAAAGTTAACCTGTCGCAAAACTCAAAAGATGCAACTTTAAATGCCCATATATAGTAAACATGAATAACCAGGAACACTTGATTTAAAAACAGAAAAACAAAACATTTAGTAGTTTCAAAGATATAGGCAAAGTAAATTGCATGCAAAACTATAAATCCTATAAAGTTTATGTTTGGTTCTTCCTACCTCCCGAGCATCTCTATTAGACCGTGCGGCCACCCATCACATTACAGGATGATCACCCTTGGAAACGACTACAAACACCTGCCCCTCTCAACTGCTCAATAACTAATGGTTTTGTTGTCCTCAGAGATAGTTGGGAACAGTTTACCTGATAACAGGCATCAGAGACATAAGCCTGACACACACTATGAGTTTTTTTTCCTCCAACCCAGCGGGTTGGACAAAAAAAACTTGTCACCTCTGTTTGAAGCTTATTCACATGTAGTGTCAGCTGTATTCACTATGATCTCCCTTGCTGAGCTGTTGTGTTCTGACAGGGGGACAACCCCCCGACCAGAACACTCTGATCAGTGCCATTGGCTGGGAGCGCTGATCTGGAGTCGGTTGGCTGCTGGTTTTCCAGCATGCACGTCCGACAGAAGCCAGCCAAACGTTTGTTGGACTGACATACACACGGGCCGAAGGTCGAACGTTTTTTTTTTTTTTGAACTGGCAAATATCTTGCAACATTTTGCCCGTGTGTACCCGGCTATACAGTGTAGAAAGTTATCAGCTGACAAGATTTCTGGCAGAATTACCAAATTTTTTTGCACTTATTGAACAGGTATAACAAAAATCCCAATTGTTGGTATATTTAACAGACCAAAATGGACCAAATAAGAGAAGTTTATTATTAGGGTTTCTTCCCCCTTAACTCTTTCGCTAATAGGTCCGTATATCGTGCGGCCACCAGATTTGTGTGTGAATCTGACAAGCAGACTTCCCAGGCCTGGGACTGGCATAGCGGGTGCCTCCGGGAAGAGGTTGCTGACCCGAAAAGCGACGTCACTTCCGGATCCGCCTCTCAGCGTCCCCGACCACGGGGGTTTTATGTAGTCTTCAGGCCTAAAATAATTTTTTAAGCATGTGTGCAAAAAATGCAAAAAGGGGTTAAAGGACTAAAAGGGGGGCACAGGATGCTAGAGGAAGTGAGAATGTTATGAAACACTTTAGAACAACTCTTAGGCTTTGCAGGTTTATTAATTTCCAGGTGGACATGGGATTACTCAGGCGATTGCACAGTCGGTAATGTTTTGAGACTGGAAACATTTCCACTGTCTCCCACTGCCATCTATTCATTCAAAGACTATAGGTTTTACTGGTTGGTGCATTGTGACATACCTGATAGTTTGGCTACAGTAACCCTTGCATTCGCAATGATTATATGTGCAGGAAGCAGTTCAGCAGTCAGGGAGATTGAGATTGAGCAGACTGTGGTCAATCACCTCACATGCCTAATCTTAAGAGCAAACCAGTGGTCTTCCCAAAGTATTTTGGCACTTCTGCCTAGCAGCACTAGGGTTGTTGGTTTGAATTCCAACCACGACACTACCTGCCTGGAGTTTGCATGTTCTCCCTGTGTCTGCATGAGTTTTCTCTGGGTAATCCGGTTTCCTCCAAAGACATGCTGCTGGGTTAATTGGCTCCTATCTACAGTAAATTGGCCCTAGTACATGCATATTTGAATGTGAGTTAGGAACCTTTTGAGCAGTTCTCAACTACGGACCTCGGGACCCACTAACAGGCCAGATTTATGTATTATCTTGGGGAGATGCAGTCTAGAATACTGCAATCACTGAGCAGCAAATGAGGTCACCTGTGATGTAATTTAGTTATCTTGCAAACCTGGCCTGTTAGTGGGTCCCAAGGATCGGAGTTGAGAACCACTGCTTTGGAGTGTAAGCTCCTTCAGGCCGGGGACGGATGTGAATGTGCAATGTATATTTGTATAGCACTGCATAAATTGACAACACTGTATAAGACCCCCGTATTAAATAAATAAGTATACCCTTGAAACCCTTCTGTTGGCGAGTTGCTAAAGGGTTAATTTACGAGAAAATAGTATGGAAGAAAAGGCTGGAGAAGATCAACCCAAAGCTAGTAATAATGAAAATTGCCTGCTGGTTACAGAATGTCCCAATTCTTGGGGTACTCAGGCACTTTACAGGGGGGGTAAAACTGCCATGCAGCCAACTAAAGGCCTACTCTTTGTGATGAATTGCACTTTATATTGTATTTTGGACCACAGGTTCACTTTAGTGCTGCCCCTTAAGGTACGAAGAGCTTTTCTGTTTAGTCAGGGTGAGCATAGACTTTACATTTGATTGATTTAGTAATAGCATGATTTTTGTCTGTAGGAGTGCTCAAACATACAAGTGTTCCACTCCTGGGTGAGTTTATTACATTTTCCAGGACAGGCAAAATGAACATGAGAAGTTATATTGTTTTAATAGGCCCCTCTGCCCACCAACAAAATGCATTCCATTGTTTTGGAAAATGCATGGTACATTTGGTTGCATTTGCCATTCAAATCTATTCAAATTGAGTCTTTGAATCAGTTCACAATGCAACATGTCAGAAATGTGCCAACACACGTTAACAACTGGTAATGCAATGAATGTTTAAACAAAGAAATCCCCCCCAGATATTTAACCCGGGGCTGGGTAAATCCCTGCAGCCAGGTAGCCTGTGTGTTTTTGATCCCTAATTGAATCCACATGCAGTATACAGTGTTATCGCTTACTTGAAATATAACCAAGCAAGAATAACAAAACAAAAATAAACAACTATATCATGTGTTTTTTTTTTCCATAGAATATGCAATTACATGTTTTAAAATTATTTAACATAGCTTGAAGCTATTTTCTACCTCCCTCCTGATTTTTTTTTTTTAATGATTTAAGTATTCTCTCAGCTTATGTGTTATAGGATATTGCATTTTTAAGACATGGAAAAGTTAAGTTGGCTTCCAATTATTAAATCTTTGGAGACCATTCCCACATGGTTGTGTAAATGGTAGCTTCATCCTGCGTTCTTTCATCTCTTTCCCTGCTCTCCTGGCTTGACAGTTGAAAAGCTCTGACTGTGCCACACAATGGTTTGATTGGTTTCTCTGGGGGAGGCTTTTCCCTGCCTCATCATTCGCCAGGCAGGTGGACCAGAAAGTCTCTTGATTCTTTTGTTGCTTCTCAAAGTCCGGGGGTCTTTGACTGAATAAATCCACCGTCATGGGATAATTTGCTAAAAGGAGACTGAAAGATTTGAGAGAAAAGCCTCACTACTTGGGTGCTGAATTAATGAAATAACTTGGGCCCTGGAGTTTGCAATTGAAAAATCACCAGGAATGCAATGAGGGGCGGAGACCGTCTTCAGAATGCAAGTCTTTTATTCCCCATAATAAGCTATAAAGGCTTTCTGTGATGTAGCTAAGTAAGTTGGCTTGTCTGGCCTCAAGTTATTTGCATTTTAACACTGTAGGAAGGGAAGCCCTTTACAAGAATAAAAGCGGCTCACATGCAGCGTCTAGTTACTCATTAGATTATTGCAAGTGGATAGGAAGAATCACACATGACAGAACTTACGGAAGAGTTAACCCTGGATGAAAAGTAATTTACAGATAGTCTGTCCTTAGCCATATTTGTAGCCCCGATAAGGTTTCATTTCAGAATGGATAGACGACATTTCTCCTAACGGACCCATTCTGCGACACCTGTGATAACAGCTCTCAGATCCTAATTGAAATTGGTTTCAAAATGGATTTTCACTTTCCTCTGTCTGAGAAAAATATTGAATGGGCTCCAAGCTGCCACAGAGAGTCTTAGACCTTGGCGTGTGGAGCAGGAAGCCTGGATCATCTTTCAAAACAGTGTCGATGACATGTCAGTGTTGTTATAGGTCTTATTAATGAACTCATTGATCATTTGATGAGGGTAAAAATACAATGGATTCTTCTGCAATTTAACAATTAGATTTGCTGCAAACAAGGGAAGTACGTGTGGAAATGAATCCAGGGATTAGGAAAACACACTAACACGTGGATCAGAGAAACACAGTAAAAAAGATTTTTTTTTTTTTTTTTTAGAAAGCTTTGTTTAGGGAAAAAAAGGATTAAGGAAATGTACAGCTGAAATTATCTTCAGAACTTCAGATTGCTGAAAGGAAGTTTGATTTTTAATTAGGCATAATTAGTTCTGCAACTTGTGTTTTTTTAATCAGTTCCGGAATGTGGGTTTTTTTTTTTTTAGGTGGGGATAGTTTTTCATAGGAGAAATGTAACGGGCTTCTCATATTTCACTTTGAATTGTCTCTTAGGTGTTTCGCCATTCTGTGTGCTAGCGTGGGTCATTTCATCCCCTATTCAGTGCTTGAAAGAAGATCGCTGATCAAAGGCTTTAATGATGTCAGTGATCTCTGGTGATTGATTGGGAGCAGAAGTTCTGCAGCATTTTGCATGTATTCATTCTTATCACATCAAATCCATTAGCATCTCATCTTATATATCTATATTTTTTAAATGCCTGTCTGTCTGTCTATATGCAAGAAAATATTTTTGTGACTACTGTGTTGCAGGAAAATATTTATACCTAATGTATTGGAAAATATACATTTTAAATAATCTTTCTCTCAAAGTCTGTGTGTTTATTCTAAATTTGAGAACTATATAGTAAACTAACAATCTTGATTGATCAACTATAGAAGTATTCTTTACTAATACGTCTTGTTTATTCTATGGGCACTTAATTATTTTATGTGCTGTGATTAAAATTGAACTGATAGAAGCTATAAGAAAAAAAAAAAAAAAAACTATAATACATATAAAGACACAATATGAATACAGCAAACCTTTTCTGATCTGTACTGCAGGAGTCAGAATTAGGTTATCTCCCAAATGTCCCTTTTGTAAGTTAAACTAAATACAAGCATAACAATAAGCAAAATACTTGAGTACAAAATGAACTTTATTAAACTAGTCACATTGGTTATTTGAAAAATAAGTAATATTTTGCATTTGTTTTGAGAAAAGAGATACTAATGCATCTCTACTTGCTTTTCATTCTGTATTTCAAACTCATAAAGAATATTACACCTGGATCACACCGTGTTACTTTTTCTGAATGGGACCACCCAGGAAATACCATACTGTTAAAAAACTATATTATACTAAATTGACTTTATGAATTTGGTTTTGTTTTTTTTTCTAGATCATTGAATTTACTGTTTGTAATGTAAACAAATTATTTTAACCACATAGCGGCATTTGTAATTTTTCCTTGATTATCCTAGATATTTTTGCATGCATATTTTTTAAAGTTTTTTAACTAATCCTTTGCCACAGCTCCTGGTTGCATAATCATGTATGTATTATCATGATTTTCTATCTTAAGATGTCATTGTTTATCATAAGACAGCTGTTTGTTGTGTATGGTTTGGTAGTCATCCCGTGTGCTCCAGCAGTCATATCCATGTAATGGAGGATTAAAAAAAATACAAATCAAGACTTCTCATGTATTTGATTTGAACCACTTGATTTCCAGATCCTTTTTTCTGTTTCCACATTTGTGTCTCAGAGTGCTTTTTTAGTTCAGAGGTGTCTCGGTTCTGCATTTTAAATCTTTTGGTTATTGCAGTCTATCTTTACATAAAATTAAACTTTTTTCAGGATAGATAGGGCTTTAAAGTGTATCTAAATCCAGGTACAAAATTTTAATATAAAGCAACTCACCAGTTCTAGGGGATGGCTGCATGTGTTTTCTTTTTTTTAGGTTTGTTTTCTTTTATGGTCACTGGTTGGTCCTGTCAGTAACATACTTATTTATTAATTAATGAATATGACTTTCACCAAACATGCACTGCAGGTAAATATTTCAGGTGCACATGTTTTTGACAGTGATTGATTAGCCACCAGTGAATTTTTGGTGAAAGTAGCTCTCATTGCGTTTTAAATATAATCTTATAATCTGCATTGACAATTGTATCAATAGCATCAGTTTGACATCAGTTTGAGATTCTTTTGAGATAATTCAGAATTCACTGATAGGTGGATTTGACCTGCAGTTGACCTCCCTTTGACCTTCAAATTACCTTCTTCAAGAGGGTATTCCCATAGACATGTATAGGAATGAAAACTCTGTCTGATGCGAACAAAAGCCAGTCAACAAAGGCCCTTACTGTCCTAGGCTGACCATGCTCAGCCTCTTTACTGCATCTATAAATTAGCAGCTCTTCATTGCCATAACTTAGGACGAGGTGTTTTTGTAGCCCACAGAAATAACTGATAACACCCCCAATTGATAACATGCACATCAGTGGCAAAGTGTACAGAAAGTTATACAATCACAGGATTTCTCTCATGATTAAAATGTTTTTTTTTTTTCACTCAACCCAGCTGGCTGAGGTTTAGAAGGAGATCCTGTTCTAACAATCCGATGTTAGTACAGCGATCTCACTACTGATCTATTGTGTTTTGACAGGGGGACGGCCCCCCACCAGAACACACTGGTTAGCACTCTCAGCCATTTCCTGAAAACACTGATTGAATGTTGATCGGCAGACCTTTTTTGGTCATACCCCTTCGACAGAAGCCGGATGTTTGACTGGCTTCAGTCAAACCGTCTGCCATACACACAAACCGAATGTCCCTTGGTTTCTGTTTAACGTGCAGTAGTAGACGTGCAGTAGATACATTACCTTTTGTGAATGACATTGCACTTGCATTTACATGAATGTTGGACATTTGGGCAGCAAACGTGAATATCATTCAGAAATATTTGTCGGGGGCCTGTGGATTAATAAGGAAAAAGGATATTTAATTTGTTTTTATAGATTTATTTATCAATTATTTTTTTCATTGATGTTTTTTTATCATCCATTAGGGGAACTAATGGACCATACACACTATAAGATTTTCTGAAGACTTTTTCCTTCAGACTTACCAAAACCATATAATATGAGGTCAAACCTAAAGACTTTCAATTTGTATGCAATCTGGCAGGCCTTGCACTACATAGAAAAGATAAATCTGAAGGAAAAAGTCTTCAGAAAATCTTATAGTGTGTATGGCCCTTAAGAATGTAGAAATATTAGACATTTGGGTTATACTTCCACCTTTAGGAGATTTAGGTGCTGGCAAACAAAATGTTAAGCCATGTAACACTGCCTTCAACCATTTTGCCTACATTTTTTGTTAGTGTTCTAGGTGGTTGGATGCCTTTTCCTCAGCACTACTGAGTAAAACATTCATTTTGCTTTTATTTATTTTAGTTTTTTATTTTCGTTTTTTCTTAATTTTAAGATACTCCCTTGGTATGTTTTCTTTGGTGACTTTGATCGAAAATGCTGCTTGAGCTATCCAGAATGGCGTATTCTCAGTATCAGCTTTGAAGCCCATACCCAAATCCCGCTGCACTTGGAAAAATTGTGGGGTTAGCCTTGCATTTTACCAGGTATTGCATTGTGGTGCTCTCCTGACCTTTATATACTGTGTTAGTTGTTAGTAGAGCACTTTTCAGATGCAAAGTTATGGTAGAATTTCTGTTGTGACCCAGTTTCTGAAGACTCACAGAGTGAGTACAGTCAGGTAGGTGGAAGCACTGAAATTTATCTCCGAGTTAGTTCCATTGGATGCCAATTAAACATTTCTGCCACCACCATCTTTAAGTGGTAACGGTTGAGATTGAGGGAACTGAATGTTAACGTCATCCGATAGAGTCTTGTTTGTACATGCTGCATGCTCTTTCTCCTACTATTTAGTTTAGAGAAAGTACCCTACTGCTGCTACCTCTGCTTCTGAAGCACTTTGCAAATCTTTCGGTCTTCAGTCTCAATCCACTGCCTGTCTGCAGTGACTTAGTCACCTGCAACCCTCATTAGCACAAACTGTTGGGATTTGTGAGTACGCAAGACCTTGCCTCAATTTAGGCCTTGTTGTTTTCCACGACGTGGTGCAATACGTCTTTCCATTGACATGCTTAGCCCATATTCTTCATTGTTATTAGGAGCAATTTCTTGGTATTCCCAGAAAACCAATGCTTACAACATAGAACCTGTTATTACTATAGGGTTGTCTTCATCAAACTCAGGATCATAGTCTGTGTGGACCTCCAATATGTCCACAACACCTTTAGTATTCACATCAGATTTTTTTATCAGTTTGTGCAAATTGTTGCAGCAAACTGCTTATAGGGGTTCCAAGCTTTCTTTGTACTGCTTCATCTCAATGGCGAGATGTGTTCAGTTGTATAAGGCACTTTGGCTTTGTGCTTGGCATGCCAAGAATAAGCTAAATAATTATCTGATTTACTTATCCTGTTCTTTCTGATGCTTCTGGTGCTCAGGATGTGTACCCCCCTCAATGTAGGAAATCTTGGGATGGGGCAGAGGAACTCTATTCTTTATCTACTACTACAGTTATGCCGTGTAGATGATCAGAGTTTACCTCCCATTCAAGCAGCAGATATCATGGATGGATCTGCTCAGCCCTTCTCATGATAGGTAACTCTCCAGTTTTGTAAATGGAGGTTGTTTGTTTGTCCTTGATCCAGCGATGTCCATGAATGCCTTGGCCGTCCGGGACTCTCCCTCCTGATTGGCTGAGACGCAACAGCGGCGCCATTGACTCCTGCTGCTGTCAATCAAACTTGGTTAACTAATGATGGGAGAGAGGGGGCAGGGCCAAACCAGGGCTCTGTGTGTGAATGGATACACGGAGCTGTGGCTTGACTCGGGTGCCCTCATAGCAAGCTGCTGAACAGGAGGGAGGGGCCAGGAGCTCCAGCCAGGGACCCAAGAAGAGGAGGATCCAGGCTGCTCTGTGCAAAACCACTGCACAGAGCAGGTAAGAATAACATGTTTGTTTTTTTTAATAGGAGAAAGAAAACAAGACTTTACAATCACTTTAGGTTCCCTGCACCATGAGACCTCTGATTCCTACCCTGCTAAAAATCTTTTTGAGAATAATATCCTATTTAATCCCACATTCTGCAGTGGAGTCCTTTTTAATCTAGTTGGTTTGTACTCCTTGCATTGCTTTTTTTTTTTTCAAACCCTTGCCCTCTTTTGAGCAGTTTTGTGACTTGCTAAGTCAGAAGGGATCCAGCACATTCCTTCTGAAGATTGGTGACCAGAATTGGACAGATACTCCAGATGTGGTCGGTTCAGGGTTTTATAGAGTGGCAGGATGATAGTTATATCTCTGAAGTATATCCCCTTTTTTATGCATGCTAATATTCGGCCAGCTTTGGTAGCTCCAGCTTGACATTGCATGCTGTTGCAGTCAATCTGACTTCATGCACAGATGTCTATGAAAGTCGCACCTGAAATCGCCAAAAATAGTGCAGGAAATTTTTCAAATTGGTGCGGCACTGCAAAGTCGGCGTCACACCGATTTGAACAGTTCCATTGCCGACAATAGGGTGCGACTTGTCATGTGATTTGGACCTGTCAAATCACATAGCAAGTTGCACTGGTGTGAACGGAGGCTAAACTCAAAACCAAAAAATGTAATATATTGCAGCTTACCAATCATTAGATGTGGTGGCTTCATCAGTTTCCCTTTCTTAGACTTTTGTCCCTCTGTTTTTACCTGGTGATTTGGCCAGTAACACACCCCCTTTATTAGAGTGCCCCCCCCCCCCCACTCTGGATGAATGACCACAGGGCCGCTTTTAGACGGCGACATTGGCAGTTTGAGGAGGGGAGTGTTAGATATTCTAGTATATTTAGATGCACTAACAAATTGAAACCAAACTCCAGCTAACACTTTATAACCAGTTAAAGCAAACAGTTTTCTTTTTTGTTTGAGATAAGGGTTTACCATAAATAAATAAAAGCTGATCATTGTACCCCTCCTAGTGTTTTATGGCTTTTCTCCTCTCTGTAACTGATGTATTCTGCTGGAGAGCTTGTTCTTTTAAAAAAAACAAAAACTTTACTGGCCATATGAAAATAGAAAAAAAGAGACTAAAAAAGAAAACAAACGCATCCATCTCATCTAAGAAATGCTAGGCTGCAATATAATAAATGCTTGCTTTTGGGTTTATGATTGCTTTAACACTTCTTGTGTTATATAGCGTATTTATGTAAGCCTTAGGATTATGTTCTGGTTCCACTAGAGCTCCACAATACAAATAAAAGCATATTTTTATTCTTTCTGGAAATGATTTCCAAATGGCTGTATCATCTGCATGTGGCTGTGGTATTTGTAAACAAAGTTTATAAAGCAAAAAGCCATACAAACATATCTGAAAGAACATGGAAAGGAGGCAAAGAGTGATTTTTATGCTTACCATGAACTCAGCATATAAATTGAATCAGATACACCTAAGAATAGTGTGGAGTGATTGCATCTTGAATGGAAAATGAGAACATCTGCAGAATTCCAGTTCGATGGAACAGGAGCTGTAGAAGGAAAAGTTTGATGCAAACCAGAGCAGAACTATTAATCATGTGCAGAGTTACTTCCTAAAGGCTGCCACTGACTGTCAAAGGAGATTGCCGTAGGCTTGTTTATTGCTGATTCCCTCTAGAGAAAACTTCAATTTGTGGGCTGGTCTCCCGAATGGGATTGATAACTCTGTTTATAGACCAGGATGAGTATCTATAGATAACAGATAATGCAAATGAGTCTACCCTCGTGATAAGCCAGTAAAGCAATTATGGATGGAGATTGAATGATTTGGGAAAGGCACTTTTTGGGTGCTGCGAAGATTCCCTTGGAAGAGCTAAAATTGCTTTAGCTGATAACAGTAATATCCATAACTCCATCCTAAAGGACACCAAGTTGCCAAGTGGAGATGGCTAAAAATAGTGTACTTTCAGTGATCTGCTTTAGATATTGACTTATTTAAAATGTTATGTTATATTCCAAATGTACACAGTGTGCTTTAACTAACTCACTTCCTCATGTTATGTATGTGCTTATTGCAAGTGTAATACCAGTGCATAAATTATCTTATCTCAAAAGATGGTATAATAATAGAAATTAATTATATCAAAGTTATAATTCAATAATGATGTATGCTATATGCCAGTGTTTTTACTTCTCACATTATCGTAAGGCTAAGCTGTGAACTTAGATGACTCCAATCTAAAAGTGGACCCTGCATTTAAAATGCAATGTCTGCTTGTATGCTATATGCCAGTACTTTTACTTCTCACATTATCATAAGGCTGAGCTGTGAACTTAGACTACTCTAATCTAAAAGTGGACCCTGCATTTAAAATGCAATGTCTGCTTGTATGCTATATGCCAGTACTTTTACTTCTCACATTATCATAAGACTGAGCTGTGAACTTAGACTACTCAAATCTGAAAGTGGACCCTGCATTTAAAATGCAATGTCTGCTTGTATGCTATATGCCAGTACTTTTAGTTCTCACATTATCATAAGGCTGAGCTGTAAACTTAGACTACTCCAATCTGAAAGTGGACCCTGCATTTAAAATGCAATGTCTGCTTTTTAAATGGGCCCCCCTTTCTGAAATGACAATGACCTCATCCTCCTTCCAACAAGATCTGGAAGATGTATACTTGCTAAGAAGACTCTCCCAGATAGCAAGCAATTGTGCTGCAAGTTTGAAAATGACTTGCTAATCTATTTCTAGACTTGCCAGGCATAACAAGTTTGTTGAACAATTGCAGCAAGTCTGCATTGCATGACTCCGGATCAACTTTCTTTGCAAACATTCTGCCAGTCTGCTGCAAGTTCTGGTTCAGTTATATTGTGCAATAGTCTTCCCACCACAGGGATCACTGTGACTTGCAGAGCTCTGGCTGTAGACTCACCACTTAACTTTTGCTCTTGCTAGAGACTTGCCATAGAAATTTGCTACAAATTGGAAAAGTGTCAACTAGACTTTGTGCTTCAAGTGCTCTGCAAGTGTACAAGTTTCCAGTGAAAATGTGCTGCAAAATAATATATCCTTGCTATCTGGGCTCTTAAGCCAGCCATAGATGATGCAAATTTCCCTGGCAGTAATCAAATGTAAACATCTGACATGCAGGTTGTACGCAAGTCGATCGATGGATTTCTGGCAGGATCATCAGGTGTTTTTTTTGGCTTTCAAAAGATGCTGAATAGAGAGAAAGACGTGAAAAAAGAGAAACTGTGCTCTATTGTGTAACGAGTAGGATAGCAGTTAGATTTGAGCCCTAAAATCTCATAGACGATTAAAAAGTCACAGATCTTGCCCCCCCTTCATTTTTTTTTATTCCTATTTTTTGAACAGGTTGCTTACAATGACTGATTTTGTCATGTTATGTACAAAGCGCCATGTAAAACTAGCATGATGTCACACTTATACTCAATGTGCTGTCATGCACTTTGCTGCATTTTAAAAAGCAGCCAAATATACAGATGTGATAAAATCTACTGAATTCAATATCTGATCACCAATACATTGGGGTTGATTTACTAAAGGAGTGAATGTTCACTTAACAAGATGAATTTTCAGTTTTTAAGGTAAATGTTTACTATGCGGAGTGTATGTTAGCAAGCAAGTTGGACCTGTATTCAATTTGAATACCCAGCCATGTGCAAAAGAAAATAATAATAAGAGTTCTACTATAACATGATTTGTTTAATAAAATAACACAGCTTACTTCATCTTACTTACTAAGCCCAGGGAACATTTCCTCTGAAAAGCAAACAGTAAATTAGGCCTGTTGATTTGAGGTGTGTTGAAAGTCCTATATCCTGCATTTTTTAGTTAATTGTCCTGCATTTTCTGATGACTTAAAGCTGAGCTCCAGCATTGGATACACTTTACATAGTTTGTTTGGGCCAAGCCGGCCCAAAAAATTATGTCCCTCACTAACATGGGAGGCCGCTTGATGTGTTGTATAAGATGTATGTATCTGAGGCTACATACAGCATAACGAGCTGTGCTCTGGATTCGAGTAGAGACTTCCTGTATTCAAACCTGGAACACAATAGAGTCTATCTTAGCGGTTCTCAGCCATTCAGGGAAAGCAATGTATTCTAGCAATTTATACAAAGCTTTCTCTGATTGGCTGAAAAAGATAAGCGGGCTAATGATGTCACAATCTTTGACTCAGCCAATCAGAGGAAGCTTTGTATTCATTGCTAGAATACATAGCTTTCTCTGAATGGCTGAGCGCCAATCAGATAGACTTTATTGTGTTCTGGGTATGAGACAGGAAGTCTCGGCTTGAACCCAGAACACAGTATGGTATGCTGTATGTAGCCTAAGCTACATACAGTTTAAGCTGTCTTATGTTAGCACTGGCCCTGCCCTTCATCATTTTCTAGTCACAGGCTTAGGGCAGGTTAGTGGCCAAGCTGTGTTGCCTAAATGCATAGCGAAAATGTATGTATAACAATATATTTTTATGTTTGCTTGGAGTTCAGTTTTAATTGTAAATGTATTTTAGAACAATCTGGAATGTAGACATAAATAACTTTGTTCTTTGTCTTTTACTTAATTTCTGTGGTTGTGTCAAAAATTGTCACCTCCATATAAGGTCTTGATTTCAGCAAGCTTTGGAAATTATAAGCCACCATGAGCATAGATACTGGTTAAAAAAAAGCCAGCAAACTGTCCAACTGCTAAAAAGTATTTTCTTCCCTAACTAAAGGCAAACATTTTTCTCTTTCGTTCATTGATGGACACAGCCCCTGATCTTCTTAACCATTGGGTTATACTGCCCCCTACAGAAGTAGGACACTAGGCAGAAAAAAAAGTCTGGCTATGGCTATGGGCAGGCCCAGGGGGTATACTCCCTCTCTCTGCTTTAGGTACTCAGTTTTTTTCTGCCTAGTCAGGAGTAAGGACCTAGTTCCTTGCTGGGATCTCTGGTCCTGGCATTTTTTTCGTTTTAGATATCATTTTTCTCCTGATTTTTTTCTGTGAGATCTACAATCAACTGCTGGGCTGGGCGACGGCTGGATAATCTAGATCCAGTGGTCACCACAGTCTAACAGGCTCCCTCCACTTATGCTGAGACTGTGTGGGTGGTCTGGTCCACCACCTGGGATGAGGGCGGGAGGTTATGCTGGCAATGGGGGCAGGCGCGGGGGTTACGCCACCGGCGACCTGACAATCGGCTGTGCGGGGGCAAGGGGGTTGTACCTGGTGGGGGCTCCTGGCAGTGCCTGTCCTTGAGGCATAGGGATCCCTCCTGGTGCCGCGCAGTGCCGCCATTTTCTTGTATCCTATGTGCTCAATGCACGGCGGCCATGTTTGTGTAGTCTGGCGGCCATTTTGCAGTGGTTTGCCATTGAAAATAGCAGCAGCCATGACAGGGGAGCCCTCTGGGTGGCGATTTTGGCGGTGGAAGCCCCTCCTCATCCCCTGGTGCTGACTCCTGGGTCCTTTCATTTCCTGATTGCCACTCGTGCAGTGCAGATTCTGGTGGCTGCAGAGCCTGATTTCTGCCGGGTGGTGAGTCTGGTGGGGTCCTCTCCCTCTCTGCTGCGAATCGATTGGTGCTCTGTGACTGGCAACCGGGTGGTGCTGCCAGAGCGGTAGGGGTTGCCCCTTAGCAGTGTTTTACACTTTTTTGTGGTGTCCCCCTGGTGACTCATGGTGACCTTTCTGAGGATGCGGGGCCCTCCAGGTTCAATTCATCCATCGATGCACTGATGGCGGGCCTGGAGTCCCTTGAGTCCCGGGTGGAGGTGGCTTTTGGGCAAAGGGCTGGCAAAAAGCGCCCCCCCCGCCTTTCCCTGCCTCATTTGTCTCCTCAGGCCCTGAATCCTCAGATAGTGAGAATGATTCCTCCACTTCTGCAACCGAACATGAAAAGGCGCTGGTGGACGCACTGATTGTATCTGCGTTTGAGACTTAAAGTTGGAGGACGCCGTTGCGGCTACGACGAAGGCGCAGGTTTCCTTTGGCACTCACAAGCCATGCCAGCGGCAAAGTAGTTTCTTTTCCCATCCTAATTTGACAGAATTGTCTCTGAAGAGTGGGCCCAAAGAGTGACCAAAGGGTCCCCTTGGGGTCTCTAAGCGAGTTGCTAGTCGATACCTCCGAGGAGGGAACTGTTCCACCGGTGGTGGACCCACCGGTTTCCAGATTAAACAAGGCAGCCATGATTCTGGTTGAAGAGTCCCCGGCCTTTTAAGGAGCTGGCTGACAGAAAGGCAAAGGCTGTGGCCCGCAATATGTACACCCTGGCTAGTTTGGCACTGAGGCCGATATTCACCATTGCCCTGGTGTCGCAGACTCTGACCTAATGGGCTAGGCTTTTAAGCTGCAACTGGAGGGGGAGTTGCCTTTGCTGGGCTGACGGACCAGCTGGTCCAGGAGCTGCAGTTTATCTGTGATGCCTCTTTGGTTGTGGCTCCCCTAGTGGCTCGACTCTTTCACTGTGTCTTTTGGCACAAATGCTGGTCTGCGGACCAGATTTCTAAAAAGGCCTTGGCTGATCTTGCCTTTCAAGGAGATCGCCTGTTTGGTGTTACCCAGGATGACATCATTAAAGGTCTCATAGGGGGTAAGAGTACTTTTCTTCTGTAGGCCACTAACGGCAAGGACCCTCGTCATAGTTGTGGGCCTTGGACTTGCATGCGGGTGCTGGGCCTGATGGTGTCTACCTTTGAGGCGGTTTCGTTTACACAGTTCCATATGGGGTCCCTGCAGGGATATTCTGGCCGAATGGAACAAGAATCCGCAATCTCTGGACAATCAGACCCGGCTGAGGCGGGGAATAAAAGAGTCCCTGATATGGTGACTTCGTTCTTTGGCGCTTTGGTTGGGCAAATCCTTCCTTCCCTTGTATTGGACAGTGGTCGCCATGGATGCCAGCCTGTCCGGTTGGGGAGGCATCCTCTGCAAATATTCTGCTCAGGGGATCTGGACACTGCAAGAGTCCAGCCTACTGATCAATGTCTTGGAACTCCGAGTGATCAGACTGTGCTTAAGTTTGGACGGATCGTCTTCAGAGATGTCCAGTGTGCATTCAGTGCGCAGACAGTGCCATGACCGTGGCTTATGTCAGTCACCAGGGGGGGCACAAGAAATGTCCTGGAGGCTCTGGAGGTAGTCGACATTCTAAGGTGGGCAGAATGGTTCGTTCCAGCCCTCTCCGCCGTACACATTCCCAGGATGGAAAACTGGCAGGCGGATTACCTCAGTCGGCAGGCGTTGGACCAAGGGGAGTGGTCCCTTCATTCAGGGGTGTTTTTGTCAATTGTATCTCCAGTGGGACATCCCCGAGGTGAACCTTTTGGCTTCCCGGGTCAACAGAAAGGCGCAGAGGTATGTGGCTCGGTCATGGGATCCTCTGCCAGATGCCACAGATGCGCTGGTGGCCCCATAGGGTCAGTATTGTTTGATTTATGCCTTCCCCCCTCTCATGCTTCTGCCAAGACTTCTACGCAGGATCGAGGCCGAAGGGATTCCGGTCATCTTAGTGGCCCGGACTGGCCTCGCCAGGCTTGGTACACCAATCTGGTGCAGCTGGTCGCTGACTTTCCTTGGAAGCTTCCTCTCAGGGAGGATCTGCTGTCCCAAGGACCAATCTTCCATCCTGCTTTACAGTCGAGAGTTGGTGTTTCCAATGCTGTTAAAAGCTAGGAAACCTACTTCTATTAAGATCTACTGTTGTACATGGAAGACGTACATTGCGTGGTGAGAGTCTCTTGGGGTTCATCCTCGCTTTTGTTCGGTGGCTCGGATCTTGACCTTCCTTCAACGGGGGGTTGAGCAGAAACTGGCCTTGAGTACTGTCAAGGGTCAGGTGTCGGCCTTAGTGGTCTTCCTTCAACAGCCTTTGGCCACATACTCCCTGGTGCGTACTTTTCTTCAGGGAGTTAAGCACTTGACATCTCCAGTGCGGTCTCTTTTACTGGTGGTTCACCTTGATTAGGTGGTTCTTCGCCCCTGTCCATCATTCCTTCCTCAGGTTGTCTCTGATTTTCATTTGAATGAAGACATTGCATTGCCTTCCCTGTGTCCCAGGCCAACACATCCGAGGGAAATTACTTTGCATGCCTTGAATGTGGACCGGGCAATTAGGGTGTAACTGGCAGCTACAGAGTTTTTTAGGAAGTCAGACTCACTATTTGTGCCCAAGGATGGGCTTCAGAAAGGGTTGACCGTCTCCTCTCCGACCATTTCCAGATGGATCAGACCGAAGGTGGTTTAGGTCTATTATTTCCAGGGTCAAGTTCCTCCTTTCCCTGTCAAGGCACATTCTACTCGGGTGCTCAGTGCCTCCTGGGCTTTCCGTCATCAGGCATCAGTGACGCAAGGTTTGCAAGGCGGCCACCTGATTGTCGGTGCACACTTTCACAGAGTTCTTTAAAGTGTATGTGTTGGCATCTGCAGATGCTTCCTTTGGCAGCAAGGTTTTTGCAGGCTGTTGTTTAGAGGATCTGATCCTCTTTGAGGGTGTATTGTTTTTTAAGGTGGGCTCCAGTTGTTTTGCTTAAACTCATGTTTACCTGGTTGGCTATAGTTAGCCTTGAGAGTTTATTTTTCGCTGTTCCCACCCCTCATGTTTAATACTGCTTTGGGATGTCCCAATGGTTAAGAAGATCAGGAGCTGTGTCCGTCAAAGAACGAAAGACAAAATGGGATTTTGGACTTACTGTAAAATCCATTTCTCTGATGTTCATTGACAGACACAGCACCCACCCCTCTGTGGAGTTGTAATTCTTCTGACACTGCAGGTGGTTAGATGGGTGTTAGATAAAAGTCCAGCAACCTCATAATTAATAGCAGGGTAATGATTGTACCTGTGGACATGGGTTGTTAAGTGGGGGAGGTTTCTGCACATTGGAGATCTCCTCGCAAATTGTATTGATCTTATTTTTGAAGTGATTGGCGATCTCCTGGGCAGTGAGTGAGTTAGAGGGTGGAGTGGGTGAAGGAAAGAGTAGAAAGTTAAAGGTAGAGAAGAGTTGACATGGACTACATGAGAATGTTTGAATGAGCATGATAAAATAGGTTTGCTTGACAGTGAGGAGGCAGGAATAGTATTTTAGGAGGGCAGATTTAAATTGGTTAAAGCCTTCTGAGGACTTAGTCATACGCCACAGGCTCTCAAGACCGCGGCTACATTTTCGGAGACTTCTGGTGTCGTCTGTTTGCCAGGGTTGTTGTGGTCGGGCCGAATTCTGCGTGTAGCGATGGGAGTGAGATTGTCTAGGAAGGATGACAGTGAGCTGTTATAGATGGAAGTGGCTAGGTTGGGGCATGACAGGAGTGAGATTTTGTCATGTAGATTGTTAATAGCAGAGTAGAGAGGTAAGGGTTGAGGTGGTGAAGGTTGCTACGGGTATATGTAAGGCAGTTGGAGGGAGAGGAGGTGGAAGATAGGGAGAGAGCGAAACTAATAAGGTGGTGATCAGAGAGTGGGAGAGCATTGTTGGAGAGGTTGCATGGAGTGCATAGATCAGAAAAGACAAGTTCAAGGGTGTTGTCTTTAGAGAGTGTAGGAGCTTGTATCCATTGCTTCAGGTCAAGAGATGAGTGTTAGACTGAGAAGTTTAGAAGCAGTAATACTATTGGCATTAACAGGGATGTTGAAGTCACCAAGAATGATTGTGGGGATTTCAGAAGAGAGAAAGTAGGGTAGCCAGGCAGAGAAGTCATCAAGAAAAGTTGATAATGGTCCAGGGGGCCAGTAGATGACAGCAATTCTTAAAGAAACATGAGAAAACGGATGATTACAATGCACTTCAAAAGAGGAGAATGTCACAGAGGGAGGTCCGTGAAGTACCTGATAGGTGCCACATGGGGCTTAAAGGATTCCCACTCCACCTCCCTTCCATCCACTTGGTCTGTGGGAGAGAGTCCAGAGAAGTAGTATCGGAATTATGAACCCAGGTTTCGGTAATGGCGAGTAGGTTAAAGGAATTTGTGATGAAGAGGTCGTGAAGGGAGGTGAGATTGTTACAGACAGAGTGGGCGTTCCAGAGGGCACAGGAGAAGGGGAAGCTGGTATTGGGAAGAAGAGGAATGGAGACTAGATTATGTGGGTTGCGGCTGCTGGCAGAGAGTGTAGGGTGGTGGGAGCGAGGTGAAAAGCCAAATGGAGGCCCATGGTTTGGGGATATGTCACCAGAGGTAAGGAGAAGGAGGAGGGTGAGGGAGGTAATGTGGGATTGTGATTTATATGATGGACATGCCACAGAGTCCTGGAGGTTTTCTCAGTATGTTGATGTAAAATTAGCAAGAGTTGGTAGGAGCAGTAATAGGGAGAGGACAGAAGGCAGGGTGATATATATAAGCTTTGGAGTTGAGAAAAGGGGTGAAGGTGAGTTTGAGAAGAGATGACACAACTGCAGAAGTGGTAAAGAATGCATGTTACAGAGTGTGTTGCAGCCTGTTTGGTGCTTGTTGGATGTAGTTTGCTGTGTATGCTTGCTGCGTGCAATCGCTGAAGGGCAGAGCTTGAAGTGCATATCACTTGTAGAAAGAATCACAGATCGGACCCCTGACTGACATTTTTGACACTTTTGGGGGGACTAGTGACATTACTACAGTAATCAGTGCTAAAAATATGCACTGTTACTGTAATAATGACACTGGCAGGGAAGGGGTTAACATTATGGGTAATCAAGGGGTTAAATGTAAACCTAGGGGAGTAATTCTAACTGTGGGGGGGCGTGGCTTCTGAAATGACCATAGAGACATGTGATCCTATATAGAAGGTTCGCACGGGCTCTATTATCATTGCAGGGAGAAGAGCGGTCAGCTGTGTTTACAACAGCTGGCCGTCCTCCTCTCTCAGCGGGGAATGATCACGGGTGTCAGGCAGCAATCGGAGCCGCCTGCCCGCTGCATCGGCTTCCCCGCTGAGAAGCGGGGGTGGGAGCGCACCGCCGGTGGCGCGCGCTCGCCCCCTAGCTTCCCAAGAGCGAGCGCCATTTATATACGGCGATTTTCCTGGGAGAGGCTGCCTGTTGCAGTACATCTGCGGCGGGCGGTCGTAAAGTGGTTAAGGGTGGATGTATTTCAGCATACACATACCTGTGGAGGGACAGAGAATAGATATTCAGATGAAGCAGAGCTTGAAGTGCATATCACTTGTAGTAGGAATCACTTAGAGAAAGAACCCTTAAGAAAAGATGCCCTGCAACGTGCTCCCCCAGCAACTATATATAAAGATATATACAGTATAAATATATATATATATATATATATATATATATATATATATATATATATATATATATATACACAGCTTTTTACATGTCTGTATGTCAACAAATTCTGAAGCAGCAATGTTACTTTTGGCTTTTTAACTAAAGGGCTTATAGTAATACATTTACATTGAGTCTCACTTAACAGATAATAGAGTACTTTTGTAACACTTCAATTACCCTATTTGATTTAGATTGAAATTGATTGTTTTAAGCTTGTGTTTTGCTGCCACAATTTATGCTGTAAGAAATATCCATATAAATAGCTGGTAGATCTCCAATTCATTAGCTTCTTTCCTTCCTTCTCTGTATCCCAAACAAGCCTTTGTGGAATGCCAACGAATAAGTAGTTCCTGCTGTTTAATCTTAGAATAACTTTAAACCTCCTCCCCCAATGTTGTTTTTTGAACTTCACTGGTTTTACATTGGCTTGCTAATGCACAGCTTGGTATGAAGGTGGTAAAAAAAGATGGAATGGAAATACTGTGTGTACACAAAATTTGATTTAAAATTTAGAATGAGTCTTAAAAATGCAGTGCTCTGCTTGTATTGGTTTGAAAGATGAGAGCTTATGATCACTACACCAGTAATAAACAGCAAAAATAAAAGTATACTTGTCTCTTAACCACTTTAGCCCCGGAAGGTTTGACCCCCTTAATGACCAGGCCATTTTCTCTTTCATTCATTGACTGACATAGCTCCTGAAATTCATAACCATTAGGTTATACTGCCCCCTGCAGGAGTAGGACAATAGGCAGAAAAAAATTCTGGCCATTTTGTTTTGGTTTGTCATTGGAAATTGCGGCGGCTATGACAGTGGAGCCCTGTGGGTGGTAATTTTGACGGTGGGAGCCCCTCCTCATTGCCTGGTGCTTACTCCTGCATCGTTTTACTTCCTGATCGCCGCACGTGTAGTGCAGATTCCCCTGGTGGCTGCAGGTGCCTATTTCTGTGTTTGGTGAGTCTGGTGGGGTCCTCTCACTCTCTGCTTAGGATCGCTTGGTGCTTTGTGCCTGGTGACCGGGTGGTGCTGCCAGCGCAGTGGGGGTTTTCCCTTAGCAGTGTTTTACACTTTTTTGTGGGGTCCCCCTGGTGACTCATGGAGTCTTTGGAGCACATCTCCCCACCTGATCCACTCTCAGGGTCCCAACCATCTATCGATGCACTGATAGCGAGCCTGGAGTCCTTTGTGTCCCAGGTGGAGATGGCTTGCAGACGACGGGCTAGCAAAGAGCGCCCCATGCCTTCCCCTGTCTCATCAGATCCTGAAACTGATTCGGCCGCCGCGGACGTGGGTCACCCTGCTGGGTCCTAAACCACGCGACTGGGATTCTCTGATAGTGAGGATGATTCCTCCACATCTGCAACCGCGCACAAAAAGGTGCTGATGGATATATCTGTGCATGAAACCCTGAAGATGGAGCATGAAGCTGAAGCTGCGATGGAGGCGCAGGTGCCCTTTGGCACTCATAAGCCTTTCAAAGTGGCAAAGGTGTTTTTCTTTTCCCTGCGCATTTTGACAGAATTGTCGCTAAAGCGTGGAGACGACCAAAGCGTCCCTGTGGGGTCCCTAAGTGCTTTTGCAGGCGTTTCCCCTAATGAGGAGTCCCTTCTTAAGAAGTGGACTCTGCCACCGGTAGTGGACCCTCCGGTTTCCAGGTTAAACAAGGCAACCATGATTCCGGTTGAAGAGTCCCCAGCCTTTAAGAATCAGGAAGGCGGAGGCTGTGGCCTGCACTATATCTACTCTGGCTGGTTCAGCAATGAGGTCGTTATTCACCATTGCCCTAGTGTCGCAAACTCTGACCGAGTGTGCTAAGCTCCTGAAGATCACAAAACAAATTCTGCGGGCAATCGACTGGATTCTGAATTTTCAGAAGTCTGCTCTGGTTCTGTCCACAAAACTAGACTATCTGGGCCTGACTCTGGACTCGGCCTTAACCAGAGTGCTCCTTCCTTTGAACAAACTCCAGAAATTGCAGGCTGCAATTCGCCTCTTGCTGTCCAACAAATGATCATCCCTCCAGACTTGCATGTGGATGGTGTCTACCTTTGAGGCGGTTCCGTTTGTACAGTTCAATACGAGGTCCCTGCAAAGTTCGCAGTCTCTGAAAAATCAGATCTGGCTGAGTCGGAGCATGAAGGAGTCCCTGATATGGTGGCTTTGTTCCCTGGTGCTTCGACTTGAAAAATCCTTCCTCTCCTTGTATTGGACAGTGGTCACCACAGATGCCAGCCTGTCCGGCTGGGGAGGGGAGGCATCCTCGGCAAGCATTCTGCTCAGAGGATCTGGACGCTGGAAGAGCCTAGACTCCCAATCAATGTCCCGAGCGATCAGACTGTGTCTGGATCATTGTGCAGATCGTCTTCAGTGTTGTCCAGTGGATGTGTTGGGATCTGTGAATGCTTCTTTTGGCCGCAAGGTTTTGCAGGCTGCTGTTTAGAGGACCTGATTCTCTTTGAGGGTGTATTGTTTTTTTCAGGTGGGCTCCAGTTGTTTTGGTTGAGCTCCTGTTGCCTGGTTGGCTACTGTTTAGCCTTGGAAATTTTTTTGCTGTTCCTACCCCTCATGTGCAACACTGCTTTGAGACGTCCCAATGGTTATGAAGATCAGGAGCTGTGTCTGACAATGAACGAAGGAGAAAATGGGATTTTTGACTTACGCAGCATCCACCCCTCTGTGGAGTTGTAATTCTTCTGACAATGCTTGTAACCAAAGTGAAAACCTATAGCAGGGGAAGGGAGTATACCCCCTGGGACTGCCCATGGCTGTAGCCAGATTATTTTTCTGCCTAGTGTCATACTCCTGTAGGGGGCAGTATAACCCAATGGTTATGAAGAGGAGCTGTGTCTGTCAGTGAACATTAGAGAAATGTCAAAAATCCCATTTTCTGCAGGTTGAATGAAAAAAAATGTCCCAATTCCATCATCCACACATTTGAGGTGCTTTTTTTGTGTTCTGGCAGCTTCCCTGCCGTCAGAATACACTGATCAGTGCTGCAGTCTATCAGGGTTGATCAAGTAGGCATTTTTCAACAGGGCAGTTGAACAGTCGATCGAAATTCTGTTCAACCACAGTGGCCATACATGAATCAAAATTTGGCCGGTCCCTGCCAAAATGGCCGAATTGCAATCCTTGTATGACCAGCTTAAGCCCCGTTCAGCCTGGCAGGCCCAGGAGCAACATCTATGGTAGTTAAACTAGTGCTGGACTTATTGTAGAGCAAAAGCAGACATTCTTGAATTTCATTGCCTGCTTTAAATAACTGCCTATTGGGTTGTGTGCTTAAAACGCACCATCCTCATCCACTACCTCAATGGAAGGTGAGCATACCAGTACAATGTACAGTCTCCCAAACAAAAGCAATACACTACTTTTTTAAAGGCTACATAAATCAAAGCTTTCACCTATGCTTCTTTTTCTAAAAGTGAATGTCTAGAGATGCTTTTGTGCAACACTTTATTGTGTTTTCCCATTTACATGTAGATTCCTTTTTTTCTCTGATATGCTGCACATCGTTGGCAAAGAAATGTTAATCAGTCTGTCGTTTTGTAGCAGCGTGCTTGTGAGATAAAATATTTATTGCTGTTGTAAGACATAGTTTGTGTTCTAGTAATAGGTTGGTAGAGGCTGTACATGAAAATATTGTCTACATATTATTTTCAAGAAAGTGATTTTTTTATTAGCAACAGAAGAAAAGTAGTATTTTTTTATTGGCTGTTACTTTTAGTTGGCCCCAAAAATATTTGTAAAAATAAAAGTAACTTGAATAAAGTATGTTTACAGAGACAGGTGAAATATTTTAATTAAATTGATGTCAGTATTAATCAAAGCACACTGCAAGGTAAATATGACACTAATTGCCTCAATTTGTTTTTATTTTCAGCTTCCAAGCTGATGTTTAGGAAAAAAACTGTCAAAAAAATATTGTTATGATAAAATGTTGACATGTTCCTTAAAAAATACAGAAAAAAGCCACTGATGCTCTTGTTACATGTCCGGACTAAAGTGAATCTGCTCATACAGATGATTGGGGATATAGGTTGTCACCAACTTTACACCTACATTAGGCAATGTCCTAGTGAGAACTGTCTGTCACATCAAAATACAACCTTTGGAAAGTGGTAACCTATCTCCTTACAGACCTTATCTCAGTCAGTCATTTCCTGATGATTAGGTGTTTTGATGTGTTTATACATGGTATACATGGTGGCAGTACTCTCTGTTTTGATGTGTTTGTAAACAAATATGGGAAGTGGCAGTAAAATGCTAATCAACCCATTTGTCTGGTGATCATATAACAGCGATATCATACAGTCATGTACTTCTTAGTAGGGGTGATGGAGGGCCAGAATTGTATATATTGGCCAACATATGCAAAAACAAATCCCGAAAATTTAAAATTATGTAAGCCTTTTTGGCACACCTCTTGATCTAAGTGATTGTTCTTTATCATTGTTCTCTGAAGCTCTGCAAAGCCATGCCCATCAAGTTTTGTGTTCATGAGAGGTGACAGGTTGACTAGATCAGCCTTTCTCAGCACAGAGGAACCATTGAAATACACTTTCCGGTATCAGGAAACCCCTGCTAAAAATTGCTATATCTAGAACTCATGATGCATTTGTGATATAGTCAGTGGTACGAATGCTTCTTACACTCATGATCACTGGGAAGCATTACCCCCTTACAGATAGCTAAAAAAAAATAATGCTGTCAGTGGGAACTTATCTGAATGTCAGGAATTGCTCATTGCTCAACAAACTTCTAGCAAACTCTGGAGGAACCCTAGGGTTCCATGGAACCCTGGTTGGGAAACCCCGGACTAGAAATTTGAATGAGGCTGTGCCCCATGTAAAACAGTGACCACAGAAGCATACAAATGGTTTTCTTGTCTCTGCCTGCTGTAGAAATAAACCTTCTGTTGTTGTTTTGCATCATTCACCTCCAACATTTTTTTTTTTTATAAAGTTCTGCAAAAGTAGTCATGGCGATAGTAATCTCTCAGACAACTTTTTTCATAATCTGCAGTAAAGGGGATTTCTAAAATCAGCAATGCATATGGTTTGTTTGGGACCTCTATGTCTAGTTACATGGAAGGATTTGCTGTTTCCAAAGCTTTCATGTTTTTATGAGGCTTGGATGCAATTAAAGGGTTAAGCTGTCTATAGACTGTTTGAATCTCAGTGGTTCTGAAGTGACCAGCCGAGATTCGAACCAACTATTGGCATTCTGATTGTACTCAAGTTGATTGACTTGGGTACAAGCAGCATGTCAGATTTTTCATGTGATAATTGCCAGCATGCTGCTCCACCTCACCCGCCCTCCCCTCTCCCTACCCCCTCCCCCCCCTTCCCGTTGGGAGAACACAATGGCTCTGTGAGAGGGATTCCCTCATCAACACAGTCAAGCGATTTTCTTCCAGGAAAGAAAATCGGATCATCTATGATCAGCCTTGCTTAATCCACCTAAAGTGTTTTTTTAAATGGTTTCATCTGAGCTAAGTCACCTATTGATTTATAAATTTTTGAGACTCCATTCGAGAGATTGTTTCTTTAAAGATCCTTGTCCTGGCTAGCTTGGCTTCTCTGGTTGCTTTCTAATTATTTAGAAATCCAACTGGAGATTGGGAGCCCTTTGTAATTGCTATGGGAGGTGTGCAGTGCTGGGAACACAAGCACATAGCTCACCAGTAGTGTCTTGAGAGATGTAAGTAAAGTTTGGGGTTTTAACTTCGGAAAATACCAGAGACATGCACCACAGCCTGCTGCCTCCCGGGGTTAAGCCTTCACGTCGTCTTGCTGCTTAAAATGGTTGTAAAGGCAGAAGGTTTTTTTCATCTTAATGGGAAGACAGCGCAGCACCTTCTAAGTGCAGCAAGACATTTATTGAAGTATGTGCAGCAGTATTACACTCACATTTAGTCGGTGAATAAGATGCAGTTAGTCAAGTAATGTTGATCATCAGGAGCATCACTGGAGCGGGTCCTGGTGGTGGAGGCAGTGTATCCCGGTGAGAGCGGCAGGGGGGGTTCCTCCGTATGTACAGGGACAGCCTCGGTGGTGTCCGCGGGCTCCCCGTCAGCTGGTGGAACGCTGGCACTCGTGGGTCCTGGGATCCTGACGTCACTCCTGGCGGTGATGTGGGATGCTACGCCGACGCGTTATCGGAGCATGCGCTCCTTCTTCAGGCCTGCCTAGTGTCCTGCTCCTGTAGGGGGCAGTATAACCCAATGGTTATGAATATCAGGAGCTGTGTCTGTCAATGAACATCAGAGAAATGGATTTTTACAGTAAGTCAAAAATCCCATTATTAGATGCTGTTCATACTCATTCACTCACTATGAGATTCATTTTCTGTAATCTGCTATTCTCTATCTCCACCTTCTGTCCATATCCCCAATTCAGCTATAGGGAGTTTGCAGCTGCAGTGGCAATGAGTTTAAATGAGTTTCTATGCTGAATATTTCCTCTGTCACATCTGAGCAGCCCATGTGACTATAAAGTCACACATGTGGGTGTATACTACACAATGGTAAATGATTGCCCACTCCCTCCCTCCTCCACAATGCCCACTAACCAGATAGACACAATGGGAGTGGGATAATACATGTAGATTGATGGAGGCTTCACTTCCCTCTTGTTCTAAGACACAGGTTGTAAGAGCGTGACACAGCCTATAACTGGCAGAAATCTGCCCACAACATGTTATTATAATAAAGACTTTATTTAAAATATATATTTGTATGACATAATAAAACTGTTTATTTATATTAATACTAATACTCTGTATTCCAAGGACTTTTTTTTTTTTTTTTTGAACATGTGGCGAGAAGCAGAGGTCTAGAAGCTCCTCCTGCGTATGTTTTTTACTTAGATGTTTTTTTAATAAAATACCGTAATTACAGTGCAATTGCTCATATACAGAAATAGAAGAGACAATTTAAACTAAACAGTGTGTGTTTAGTATCACTAAGGATCTGCTACTGACTGCTTGGTGCATACCTTCCGAGGTACACTAGCGCCTGTGCCTTGACGGGTCAGGGCTTTTTGTATGGCAAAAAGGGGACCTGCGTCGTATTAGGTGGGTGGTCATAAAACGATGGCTGTTTAGTGTATTCAGGCTCTGCTTTTCTTTAGTAGTGATGCACAGTATCTGTGCCTTAGTGTTCCACTTTCTCAGTACAAAAAAATCAGTGCGCCCATAATGAGAACAACGTTATATTGCTAGCTGACTTTTTCTCATTAGTTCTAAAAAGAGGTGCTGACCACACATCTGACACACTATAGCTGCTATAAAGAGAATTCACAAGTCATGAAATATGGAACAGTAAAACATGTGCAAGTGACATCAAAAGTTCCATTCAGGTAAACATAACAATGTCAACCCATAAAACATGCTCACTGAAAATAAACTACAGTTTTCCTTTAATTGGTCTTGCCCACAAGTAAATCTCCAGCGGCCACTGTGATTAGACCCGTTAACACTGTTCTGCTTGCTGTCATTGTAAGGTGTGAATGCACTGATATGTACAAAACATTTACTGTAGCACCATGCATAGAAGTCTCAAAAGCAGCAGTTTACTACTGCTGCAGAAGTCTGATTCCTGTAAAAGAATAAGCAGAAAGGATCACAAGAAAATCTGCTGACCCTAATGTATACATTTTTGCTTTTTAACCTGGCTTAGAAATTTCCATATGCACATTTTCATTTTAATGATCAAATAAAGCTGCAAAAAAAACTGCTTAAGCTTGTATAAGATTTGGCAATCACCGTAAGTGAGGTTTAACAGGTGTCTCAGCATTAACCAGCAAATGTCTTAGGCTCTTCCGGTGGAAATATGGGAACAAAAAATGTCTTCATGCTCAAATATTTAATAAACAAGCTGCCTGCTGGCACATGCCAAGCATCTGTGCCAACACACACATGTTGCAGCTGTTCTTTGTAGGATGTTTGGTTACAGATGCTGGAAAGACTGGATTAATGCTGTGTTTACATGCACTTTAGATTGCAAAGTCTGTGGCTCATTTTACAGACAGAACAAATTGTGCAGACTGAGTTCTGAGCTTCATAATTCATACATGGGGTTTTGCTGTTTATATATGATAACATGCTTGCACATTTCTCTGAACTGATCAGAACTTCAGAATCACAAGAATGAGTCAGCATATTTAGTGCAAAGAATGAAGCTTACATTTCTTGCAGTGACACCAAAAGGTTTTAGCAGCACCAGCACTGCAGCATTTTTCAATATACGTATGCGAAAGGCAGTGTTGGCCTAAATCTTTTTACCCTAGAAGCCAGAGAATGTTGTGGTTTATGTTGCTTTTATTTGTGGTATTTCTATGTTACACTATCAGTTATTTAATGGCCTAATGCATATATAAGACACATGACGTGTTTGTAAGTAACTTGTGTATGGTTGTTTGGATATGTTTTATGATGTAATGAACAGATGCAGCATGGCCTAAAGCGTGTCCCCTCCCCTCAAAAAAAGGTAAAATATATTGCAGCCTACCAGCCCATAGATGTGGTAGCTGCATTCATTTTCACCCACTGTTTCCCTATATGACATGCGGGTGAGGGTCCCAGATCTCAACCTGTGTGCATTCGGGGACCCACACCCACATGCACTCTCATGTTGTATAGGGACACAGTGGCTGTGTCTGTGCAGCCACCTACCCAATACGCTAAAATGGGATGCTGGCACGAGGATGCATGCAGCACCTGTGCCTCCTTAGTGCTGATAAAAAATGGCCCTGTATGTGGGACACGGAGCAAATCGCACCATGTGAACGGGGCTCTTTCATGCCATATTCAATATACTTGTTTTCATGAAAATAACGACCCAGTGGGTCAGTATAGCCAGGCAATTAGGGTTAATTAGAAGGAGTTCAGCTATGCCAGCCTCTGTGTGTCTGTCATTACAGATTTAGGTTAAACTTTCGACTACACATAGGGAACACAGCCTGTCTATTGTTTTTCATACAAGGATAGTAGTTGTACTATAATGGACCAACCCATTACCTAAAACACAAAACTCCACCAGATGGAAATCATTGAACAGTTTACTGTTTATTTTTATTTCCAAAGCAGTGGGAGTCTCTACAAAGGTCCAGCTCACCAACGTCTTTTCACAATTACAGCTCTGAAATCAGCATAGAGTGTGAGCTTAGCTGATTGCAGAAGTGTAGTTGTGACTAGGTAGAGGGTGTCAGACCACTGCAGAGGGGCCGCTGCTTGCACACAGTGTCAGACCACTGCAGAGGGGCCGCTGCTTGCACACAGTGTCAGACCACTGCAGAGAGACTGCTGCTCGCACACAGTGTAAGACCATTGCAGAGAGACTGCTGCTTGCACACAATGTCAGACCACTGCAGAGAGTCTGCTGCTTGCACACAGTGCCAGACCACTGCAGAGAGACTGCTGCTAGCACACAGTGTCAGACCATTGCAGAGAGACTGCTGCTTGCACACAATGTCAGACCACTGCAGAGAGACTGCTGCTTGCACACAGTGCCAGACCACTGCAGAGAGACTGCTGCTCGCACACAGTGTCAGACCATTGCAGAGAGACTGCTGCTCGTGCACAGTGTCAGACCACTGCAGAGAGACTGCTGCTCGCACACAGTGTCAGACCACTGCAGAGAGACTGCTGCTCGCACATAGTGTCAGACCACTGCAGAGAGACTGCTGCTCGCGCACAGTGTCAGACCACTGCAGAGAGACTGCTGCTCGTGCACAGTGTCAGACCACTGCAGAGAGGCCGCTGCTCGCGTACAGTGTCAGACCACTGCAGAGAGACTGCTGCTCGCACACAGTGTCAGACCACTGCATAGAGGCCGCTGCTCGCGCACAGTGTCAGACCACTGCAGAGTGACTACTGCTTGCATATAATGTGCTACATCAGATTCCTGTCTGTGTGTGTTTTGAAGTTAGGCATCCTCAGCCCCACCAACCAGCTATATTATGAGTAGAAAAGTAAAAAAGGCGCTGGTATAGATATATTTTTTGCACTGGATTAGGGGTTAGAGGGCTTAGTGCTAGTATGCAAATGAGGCTGTGAATATTCAAATTAAAGTGCTAGCTTTTCTGTGCAAAGATGCTGAGAATGTTACCTATGAAATAGGTACTAATTAAACATATATACTTTTCTCAGTATTACAGCGGTGCAGTCAATAAATAATAATTCTTTCAATATAATTGCTTAAAGTGCTAGATAGTAAAAAAATTCTATGTAAAAATTAAATAACTAAGCACTCTAATCCAGTGCTAATAATATATCTATACCAGCGCCTTTTTTACTTTTCTACTCATCATAACTATTGTATTCATACAGGGGCAGCAGGTAAATTATAGATTTAAATAACAAATAGAAAAATAACCAAGCGCCTTCACACTAACAACAAACCAGCTATATTACTCTAAGTCTAGGTTCACATATATGCGAACTGGATGCGTTTGAGACTTCATCCAATTCGCATGACATGTGAATGGGACCGGCTCCTAATGGAGCCAGTTCACACATGCCTAGGGGAGCCGCGGTACAATTTTGACAAGCGTCCTGTGCGCTCTTGTGTCCGGTTCAGGTGCAAATTCAGGGAAAAAATTTGGTGAACCGGTGAACACAAACGCACCGGACTGCGTACTACAACCCGCAGCCAGATACGTGTGAACCCAGCCTCACTGAAGGCAGAAGGGAGCAGTCATGTGACTAGAAGTGGAGTCTGTTCACATTTAATTCTTAGATATGGTGGCTGCAAATGTTTTAGGCTCTCCTGGGAATATTTGGGAATATTTTCTGTTAAGAACATTTGGTCTCATGTTGGTAATCATTGTGAAGTACACTATGGATGGTAGTGTTTAGTATTTAACTGTTTATGGCAAAGAATTGTGAATAATGTCCATCTTTTTAGCCAGCGCTACATAAAGAATGGCTTAGAAGTGCAGTATTTTAAATACAAACCATTTATTGATTTAAGATTTATCTTCATTTTTTTCTATCTATCTATCTATCTATCTATCTATCTATCTATCTATCTATCTATCTATCTATCTATCTATCTATCTATCTATCTATCTATCTATCTATCTATCTATCTATCTATCTATCTATCTATCTATCTATCTTATTTTGCATTATTGATATCTATTTTCAAATATACATATATATGTAAGGTTGACTCTCTATTTTAAATTAAACCAGTAAAAATAAAAACCTCTGAACTTAAAAATATATTTTGAACTATCAGCCATGGAAGCCTTTCAGTGGTCAAGTCACTCACTAAACTGTATCTTCTTTTTTTTCTAAACTAATATTCTATATTTAAAGGGTTTTCACGCTTGACTGTTGTAGTTAAACTGCTTATTTCAGAGCTAATTATCGGGTTTAAGCAGCTTGAGCGGGTTTTTAAACCTAGGTAAATCCAACAGTCTTGTCAGTATTAACCATTCTGGTACCACAGTGGATATTACCACACATTCATAGACTAAGAAGGGCTTAGCCTCTCATCCATTTCCCCTTAGGTTTAAATACCCTGTAAGTTGACTCATACTGTTACCTAATGATAAGAACTAATACACAAAAAGCAAACTATTTGTTGTAAGCCCTTTGGGAAATATCTTTGTGTTTCTATGTTATTTATTTATACTAGGGGTAACCCCCTTTTCATGTGACTAATTAGCCTCTTGCTGTAAATGATGACAAACAGCCTTAATGGAAGCTTGATGGAATTCTTACACAAAACTAATATGCAAATTAAAGAAAGCATACCATACAGCTCTCAAGTCAGGAATGAAGACCTGTTCAGTATCAAAGGAAATTTTCATAAAAATAGTATAATTCCATTATACCATGCTTTGCTATACGTTTCTAATCGACGAAGAGCTTTGAAGCTTGAAACAAATACTTTAAAGGGGGTGTAGCATCACTTTTTATTTTGTTTGCTAGTGGAGGTTAAAAATTATGTTAGGACAGTCTTTACCTCTTGTCAGGCATGTAATGCATATGTGTGGCGGCAAGGAGTCTGAGCCTTATTTACCACGCGCTGCACATATATGTACATAGTGACCAAGGTCCTGTGCTGAGAGCATTTTTAGTGCATGCACAGTGACTGAGCTGTCACAGACTGATCCTGGTCTCTGGTTAGGATTAGGGGCCAGCAGGATGACTACCAGTTACAGTGATCACGTGATGGGGAGGTCTGTCTTGCCCCACCCGCCTTAACACCCAAATAAGGGAGGGGGGCAAGAAGGGGTTAACAGGTTAGAACTAATTGTTCAATTCTAGTATATATTAAGCCCCTGTTCACACTGAATGCGGCTTTGGAATTGTGTGAGTTTATCTGAACGCGCACAATTTCAAAGCCACATTTGAGTCCGACATTGTGAGTGACTTGAAAGACATCTGTGTCGGCTCATGCACAGATGTCTATTGAAATCGCCCCCGAAGTCACCAAAAGTAGTGCAGAAGCTACTTTTGGAAATTGGTGCAAAGACGGTGTCACACCGATTGGGACACTTTGATTGCCGGCAATAGCTGCAATTTGACATGCAATTTAATCTGTCAAATCGCATGTCAAATCGTGCCGATGTGACTGGGGGCTAAAGGTAATTAAGAAAAAAAACTTCAGGTGTATTCCTAATTTTGTTTTGCACAGACAAATTTATTTATTTGGAGCTACAAATGCTTGTACTTTATCTGTCTGACCTGAAAGACATAGAATACACTTTTACGCATGACCTAAATTTACCTTAAAGTGTATCAAAATCCAAGAAAACAAATTTATTATAGTGCAACAAACCAGTTCTGGAATGTGACGGCTACTTCATTTTTTTCAGGCTTTTTGTTCCCCTTTATTTTCATCTGGCGATCCTTCCAGTCCACTGTCTTAGGGTGGCAGCACTCATTCGCTTTACAGAATCTATGACAGAGGAGCATTGTCACCCCTCTTCTTATCTCTGTTTAATAGGAGGGGGTGTTCTTGTAGTTCAAATAGGAAAATTGGACAAGACTGGAAAAGACTGATAACATTGCTTGGGATTTCAGTGTAGCAGAGTACAAAAAAAGGCTACTAGTGTACTGAATCACTTGCAGGATCAGGTATTTATATTACAAACTGTTATTATTGGTTTTCTGAACAGACCAAATTATGCAAAAAAATAGGAGTGTTGTATTGTAAGGCTCCATTCACACCTGGGCGTTTTCAGCTCCAAAAACGCTCAAAAGAAACGCTTCCAAAACGCCCAACAAGTAAAACCCCATTCATTTAAATGGCCCCTGTTCACATCTGAGCGTTTTGCAAAACGCCTGTAGCTGAAAAAAGTACATGAGCTTCTTTTTGGGCTGATTACCAGCCTTTTTGATAGATGTCAATGAAAAACGCCTGAAAAAATTGCGGTAAAATCGCTGTAAAAATTGCGGTAAAATCGCGGTAAAAAACGCTACGCTCAAGTGTGAATGCAGCCTTAGTGTTTAACTACACCTTATGGAAAAGGTTAGAATTCATGGATTTATTGACAAATCTTTGGTCACTCTAAGTGGCCTATACATAACGAGTTATAGTTGTTACTTTAGGAGTGATCTGGGCCTTGGAACATCCCATTTGTTTCCAAAATGTTCAATCCATGTCATCCAAACTTAAACTGATATTAAATCTTCAGTTTTTTTTAAATAAAATTATAAACATGTCATACTTACCTGCTTAATGCAATGGTTTTGCACAGAGCAGCCCCAATTCTCTGCTTTTGGATTTCCCCGTCTGCGCTCCTGGCTTTTCCTCTTTGTTCAGTACCCCCACAGAAAGCCACTTTCTATAGAGGCACTGGCGCGGGCTTGCCCCAAGCTTCCCTGTCTGCGTCTATATTCACAGACAGCGTGGCTCGGCCCCACCCTTGCTATTTCGTTACAGAATTTGATTGACAGCAGCTGGAGCCAATGGCTCCTGTTGCTATCAATCTGACCAGTGAAGAGGGAAAGAGCTGAGAGAGCCACTGCTCTCGTGCATAACGCTGGACATAGATTGGGCTCAGATAATTATAAAGGGGGTGAGGGGGGATCCTTCGGCATTGAAGGTTTTTGCCTTAATACATAGAATGCTCCAAAGTATAACTAAAGGAAAAACTTTTTTTTTAGTTTTGGATAGAGGGGAGATGGATTAAAACTAGGGATCGACCGATTATCGGTGGGGCCGATATTTACTTTTTTTGAAGTATCGGTATTAGCCACAAACTTCCGTGATGCCTGTAGCTAAAGGCATCATCCCAGTACCGATGTTTAGAGCCGACGGTCGGATTTCTTGTATTGACAACCGATGCGGCTGAGCAGCCGCTCGATTGTCATTACAAGGAGCGGGAGGGGATGACCCAAACAAAGCCTCGTTTGGCTCTGATCGGGTTTCCGATGTAAAAACTCAGAAACCATGTCTTGACATCACTTCCAGGTACTGGAGCCTTAAAGGCACCAGATTTAAAAAGAAATGACAGCACTCAAAACAGCCAAACTTGGCGTTTTGAGCACTTTTAAGTGCAGAGGAGGGGTTTGGGGTCTTTTAGACCCCAGGTCCCTCCATAAAGAGTACCTGTCAAGTGCCTTTTGATGTCACAAGGAATGTCTACATTCCTTGTGACAGCAATAAAAGTGAGAAAAAAATTTATATTCAAAAGGACAGTGTAAAAAAATATTTAAATGTGCAGAATATTGGCACCTAATATCGGCTATCGGCCTGAAGGGTGGCCGGAAAATCGGTATCTGCCCTGAAAAAAGGGTATTGTTCGATCCCTAATTAGAACACCTGTTAGGTTTTTTTTATATCTGCCAGTGCCCCCGTTAAGGAGATTCACCTTCTCTATTTGTCCTGTTTACCATTGTCATTGAAAGTGAAAGTAAAAGAAAATCCCAAACTTTGGGTTGCCCTCGGAAAAGTAATAGAGGGGAAAACTTCCAATGGGGACACTAGTTCTGGTGATCTATGGGTCCCCAAGAAATTATCGTAATTTGCAGGCATTTCCTCTCACTTCCTGTTTGGCTATGAGACAGGAAGTGAAGGGAAATCTCTGCAATGGAACCCAGATGGCAAAAATAAAAATCTAACAGGGGTTATTACCATCCCTTACGCTATCCAAAATGAAAATAAAAGTCTTGCCCATAGTTCTACTTTACCCTAATGCTTTGTGGAGAAAAAAGGAGAACTTTAGAACTTTGCCTACAGTCACTTGTACAATTTTTACCTTGCATGTGATTGGGTATTCTTTGCAAAGTGAAGCTTCACCATATTCTCTAAGCTATGGGGATAATTCACTTGCAGAGTCCAACTTTACCTGGAACATCTATTTATAAATTTACACCAGAACATTTCGGCTAAATACTCATGCGAGAAAAGAGCAATGTTAATGATCTGTAGCTGATATTGGAGGGCTTGTTGTACACTTCTTCAATATATGGAACCCAGATGTCTTATAGAGAAAAGACAGCTCTTTTCAGAGAGAGCAAATGCATATGTTAATAAATTTAAACATACTGTTTTTAAGCTAAATCTTTCTTCACAAAAGGGCTCCCCTTTTTAATCCTAACTAATACCATATGTTTACAGGAGCACCACTCCAGTGTTTGACCTACTAAATGTGATTTTGCATATATATGGTTCTGATATAGTACTGCTATTAGGTTCAAACATACAGTATATTTAATAACAATGGCAAAAATATGCCATTTGAACTCCACCTCAATACTGGGAACTTAAACCCCCTTCCTTCCCAGACCAGTTTTCAGCTTTTAGCGCTGTTGCATTTTGAATGACAATTGCGCGGTCATGCAACACTGTACCTAAACCAAATTTAGAGCTTTCTTTTGGTGGTATTTGATCACCGCCAGGTTTTTTCTTTTTTGGTGCACAAATAAAAAAAGACCGAAAAGTTTGAAAAAAAAAAGTTTTTTTGTTTAGGTTATAAAATTTTGTAAATAGATACGTTTTTTCCTGCACTGATGAGCACTGATGACGCCGCACTTACAGGCACTGATGAGGAGACACTGATGGGGTGGCACTGATGGGGTGGCACTGATATGCAGCACTGATGGGCACTGATAAGTAGCACTGATATGCAGCACTGATGGGCACTGATATGTGGCACTGATAGATAGCACTGATATGCAGCATTGGTGGGCACTGATAGGCAGCGCTGATGGGCACTGATAGGCAGCACTGATGGGGACTGATCGGCGGCACTGATGGGCACTGATAGGAGGCACTGATGGGCACTGATAGGTGGCACTGATGGGCGGCACTGATCGGCACTGATGGGGGGCACTGATGGGCACTGATAGGCAGCACTGGTGGGCAATAATGGGCACTGGTGGGTGGCACTGATAGATGGCAATAATGGGCACTGGTGGGCAGCAATGATAGATGGCATTGGTGGGCAGCACTGATAGGGGGGCACCACTGGCAGGCTCTCTGAGCCCTGTTTGCCATCCCTGGTGGCCATGGTGGGCATCCCTGGTGGTCATGGGTGGGCATCCCTGGTGGCTCTAGTGGCACCCCCTCCCCCCAGGGCTGCACTGGTAATCAATCATCTGATTACCAGCACAGACCCCCCCTGTGATCAGTGAGTAATTAGAAATACTCACTGATCACCCCGGCTGCAGAATCGATCCTCTCCTCTTCTCCTCACTGACAGGATCTGTCAGGAGGAGAAGAGATCGAAGCCGTTACAACGGCTGTATTGACATTACATGACGGCTGTGATTGGACACAGCCGTCATGTGATCAGGAGGGCCAATCACAGGGCCCTCCTGCCGAGTCTTGTTGCTCTGTGTCCTAGGGACACAGGCACATCGAGATCGCGCCGCTGCGCGTGCCCGCGGCAGCACGATCTCTCTCCTTCTGAAGGACGTTCCAGAACGTCCGATCAGAAGGATGAGACTCCCACCCAGCCGTATATGTACAATGGCCTGGGTGGGAGGTGGTTAATTACTAATTATAACTATGTCACTACCTGCCTGGAGTTCGCATGTTCTCCCTGTGCCTGCGTGGGTTTCCTAAGGTGCTCCGGTTTCCTCCCACGCTCTAAAGACATGCTGGTAGGTCAATTGGCTCCTGTCTAAATTGGCCCTAGTATGTGTATGTATGCATGTGAATTAGGGACCTTAGATTGTAAGCTCCTTGAGGGCAGAAACTGATATGAATGTACAATATTTATGTGTAAAGCGCTGTGTAAATATATGGCACTATACAAGTACCTGTAATAAATAAATTAAATATTAATATAGGATATACTTAGTTTTTCAACTCTTCATATCAACCTATGCATAATCCATCAATTGCTTCTATAAAGATAGATTCCATATGGCCAGAAAATAAAAATTGCCATCTTTTAATTTGTGGTGAAGTGGTTGTAAAGGTAAAATTAAAAAAAAAAAAACAACAAACATGTCTATACTTACCTGTTCTGTGCAATGGAATTGCACAGAGTGGCCCGCAAACCTCCTCTTCTCGGGCCCCTGCTGGCATTCCTGGGGAGCCGCCGTGCGTGCTTGCTCCAGAGCCCCGCTTTGACACAGACAGCAGGACTCGAGCCCTGTACCCACTCCCTCCTCGGTGGCTTTGATTGACAGCACTAAGAGCCAATGGCTCCCAGTGCCCCAGCAAAGCCAGTGAGACCCGGAAGTGAGGGGAGAGAAGAGCTGCAGACGTGCACAACCCTGGATCAAACGAGGGCTCAGGTAGGTAAAAGGGGAAGTAAGGGGGGAAGCTGATGCCTAAACATTTTATTAACCTTAATGCAAGGAATGCATTAAGGTAAAAAATGTTTAGGCTTTAGAACCACTTTAAAATGCTTGCAAAAATGTAAACTCAAAAAATGCACAATTTATGCTAAGCTCACAAGTTACACTGCTGTGTGATATGAGGGATGTGCAGAAGGCCAAATGAGAAAGTATCAGTTTGGGAGCCATATGTGCCCATTAATGCACAGATCAGTAGCATCGTGTGGTAGCATGTTTAACAAGTTTTTAGTGAAAGTGATTTTCAGCCAATATACAGAATTTATCAAGTATCACAATCATTACTTCAGTTCATGTAGACATCAGCAAAACAAAGTAATAAAAAAAAATAAAAAAATAAATTTGAAGCAATTCTGTAGCCACCTGTATCTATGCATATCAGTCTGTAACCCAATAATATAATGAGGCTGGTTCACTAAAGGGAGTGCTCACACAACAAATTGTATGAATAGATACATTAATTTTGCAATAAAGTGCAAGTGAAATAAATTTGTCTGCTTTTTAACCCCTTCCAGCCCGCGCTATAGCCAAAAGACGCCTACAGTTCTGGCTTAAAATGCTGTGAGGGCGTCCATGGGAGGCAGCGTGCCTCTGGACTCGGCTGATCACAAATTTGGGTAAAGGGCCAATCACAGCTGCCCTTTACCACGTGAGCAGCTGTCAGCCAACGAAAGCTGACCACCGAAGTAAACAGAAGCCAGTTATCTGCTTTTTTTTCCCCTCATGATGACAGCCTGAGGATAAAAGAAGGAAGCCATTAACCGTCTTCTCTTACAGGGATGTCTGTCCCCACATTGCCGACCAATGCTGCTAATCAGTGTCCTCCAGTGCTGCTAATAAGTGCCCACCAGTGCCATCTATCAGTGCTCATCATTACTGCTAAGTAGTGCCCATCAGTGCCACCTATCAGTGCTCACCAGTACTGCCTATTAGTGCCTATCAGTCCCACCTACCAGTGCTGCCTATCATTGCCACCTCTCAGTGCAGCCTCATCAGTGCCATCTAATCAGTGCCCACCAGTGCCACCTATCAGGGCCCATCACTGCCTCCTCATCAGTGCCCATTAGTGCAGCCTCATCAGCGCACATCAGTGGAGAAAAATTACCTATTGGCAAAATCTTATAACAAACTATAAAAAGTGTTTATTTTTTATTTTTTCAGAATTATTAGTCTTTTTTTGTTTGTTTAGTAAAAAATAAACAACCCAGTGGTGATTAAATACCACCAAAAGAAAGCTCTATTTGTGTGGAAAAAATTATAAAAATTTCATATGTGAACAGCATTGCATGACCGTACAATTGTCATTCAATATTTTTATTTTTATTAAAGTTTAACAACTGTAAATACAAAACAGTAATGGTACATCAAAGTCAAATAGACATACTAGCTGACAATTGTCATTCAAAGTGCGATAGCATTGAAAGCCAAAAATTGGCCTGGCCAGGAAGAGGGTAAAAATGCCCAGTAGGCGAGTGGTTAAATTATATCGTTAGGCAGTCTCAAATCCTTTAGTAAATCAGCCTATTTATGCAAGGTTGAATGAGGACCAGAAGTTTACTGAGATCCAACCTCCTAAAATGTAGTGCTGTTCTAATCATGTTAATTCATAAAAAGCTAAAACGAAATGAGAACCACCACGTCAGGCCTGATGTATGTGTATCATAGATATTTGTTACAAAATGTATACATTTCCAACTTATTTGAGACTATTTATGTGTTAAGTGTATGGAAAGGAGGAAGTGACTGGGACTCTAAGCTGTTTGCTGTGGGAGCGCAGGGTGCTCCTTGGAGGTATGTGTCTGCTCTATTTGTATAATGGTTCAGCTGCAGTGTACATACAGCAACCTTCTACCTTTCTGGGATAGACTCATACACTGACTTCAGTGGTTGTGATTTAATGATGGAAACGAGTTTCCTTAGTAAACCAAATTTAGAGTGCTGGAATGCTTATCTTATATCCAGACCTTGAACATAAAAGGCATTTTATACCAGCAATTGTTCATTTAATGAGCAATTGCAGAGTACAGGACGGCTAAGGGATTGAGCTACATGCACCATTATTGCAAGAAGTATTTCGAAATACCAGAAATAGGACGTAAGCTCTGATCAGGGAGAGTGTGAGCACAATTACCTTCTTTTCAAATCCTTCTGTGACACTGCGGGAGGAAAAAGGACTTTGAAACTTGAAAGGAAAGAGCTTGCTTTCAACCTCAAAAGCTAGGAGGAAAGGGCTCTGAAATTTGCTCAGTATTCCCAATTCACCATTAGCCTGTTTCTTCCTTTAGCCTCAAGGCATTCTCCGCTTTTTGAAAAGATGTTAAGAAATTCAGTCACAATAGAGAGCCTAGTTTTGAACATGTTTCACTCGGTCCATTGAGGTCTGGTCTTCAGCCTTTGTGTGGGGTGAATTGAGCTGAGCAGCTCTCTGGCTGGGGAGAGGTGAATGAGCAGTCTCTGTGCAGTCGCAAATTTGGCAAAGAATAGATTCCCCTTCCTCTGTATGATAATCTGCATTCCTGTACAGCCCCTCTACTGGCAAAATATATACACAACCTGAGCTAAAGTTAATGCTTGCTCCTTGCTTCACAGCAGCTCTTGTCAAGATTACCTTCTGGTTGTAGGTTGCTGTTGACCTCTCTCGAAAATGTTGTTGTTGACCCTCCTGTTATAAAATAATTAATATAAAAATTACTTTCATAACTTGTCCAGAAATAGTAACTTTTCAGTAGTTTTCTTCAGCCATCTGTGACTGTATGACACAAGTATGGTTTAACTAATAATTGATTGACATCCAAAATTAGGAAGGAGATGCAAAATGTAAAAGTTCACTTGAAGGAATTTGTTAGGAATACTAATGTGTTATGCACACTACCAAATATTCCTAAATCTGCTGATTGTGTGAGTTTCCTTTGCAAGAGACAGGGATAGATATAGCCCACCTGAGATATGACTGCACATTTGCATGAGTAGGAAAAGCTGCTCCTGGAATAATTTTGGACGTTGCTTTGAGTATCTTCCAATAATCTTGTCTTAACCCTACAATTGGTAAACGTTGGTAGTTTTATTGAAACGTGACATTTCATTAATCTCCATGCACCAGGTGAGCTCCAGTGCGTTGCAAAAAATGTTTTCCATTTTTCTTCAATGTGACTTGAGTTTATCAGGTACAGAAGAATGTCAGTCACCGCATATGGTGGGAACAGAACCTTAGCAGTTAACATTACTTAACACTAGAAAGCCTCATAAAATAGCTTGCAAGCTATCAGCAGTTTTCATTGGCAAGGCTTTGAGGTCATGAAACTTGATTTAGATACATATAGTAAATAAAAGAGCAATTAATAGCATTGACAGTATAACACAGTATAAAAAAGCTGAAAGCGATCTTCACTGCATCTGAGCACCACAAACCAAAAATGCTATTTACTTAATTTTTTTATTCAAAGCAAACATGTGCTTTATTTTGCTGAGAAATCGCTTTAAAAATCACCCCCTAGCATTTCTGGCTGTGGCCATCTTTAGTAAGGGCACATGATTCATGTAGCATTTACTTCCTGCCCTTAGTTCAAGTATGCATAGAAGAGCTGAGAAAACCCCTCCTCCTCTCCTCCCCTCCTGAAGACTCCTGGGATGCATGCCATCATTTACCTAGGCAAGAAACCAGAAATTAACTGAAGAAATGTAAAAAAAATAAATAAATAAAACAAGTAAATATAATATACTTTCCTATCTATTTACTAATTCTAGCAGCATGAGGTTTAAAAATAATCAATGTTGATTAGGAGAGTGAAGTTCCACTTTAGGAACCGACCAGAACTACAGAAAGCTAAAAACGATTTAGGAGAACTATATTTTCTTCACAGTTTACTTCCTGTCCCTTTTTAAGATTACTGTAGTGAGAGTCTTTTTGAACCTAAGAGGACTGACAACTAGGTAATTTGCTGCACTTATTTATTCATTTCTCATTTTATATGTCAGTATATTTTGTAGCAATTTTCAAAGAAGAAATTATTTATATAGGTATTTAAAATATCAGTCAATGTAAATACAGTGTTTCTATTGCAAGATTTAACCACTTGTTGGCTTATGCAAAAACTTGAAAAATGCTGAATTTTATTGTGCAATGCCTAAATCTCTCAGGAGTAAGAAAATAAAATTACCTATTTACATAACCTTGTTAAACACCGTGGGTTTGAAAACATATATAAAACTTCACATATGTGTAAATTACATTTTTTGCATATTATGTAAACGTAGCCTGAATTTTAGGTGTACTTGCCCTTTAAGTTCTCCGTTTTCTTTAACATTAATAACTCTTTTATTGAACGCTGAGGAACATGAATGGGACCAGATTGAGAGATAATCAAACACTAATTCAATATGTGCTTCTTTGAATTCACAACTTTTTTTTATGTGTTTAGTTTAAGAGCACGTGTGTCTGCATATGTGTAGTAGAATGTTAGGAATATGTGGAAAGAAAAACATCCCAAAGCGAACATCTTTCTAAAACTGTAAGGCATTCATCTGGGAAGAACATTTTAGCAGATCGGATGTTGCTTTTACCTCTAAAGCTGTCTGCTGAAAAACCTCGACAAGCAGTAACAGTTGTCTTGTGTTTGACTGTCGAAATCCTTTGGCACATACTGCCGGAGAAGTGGGCTGTTTGCTTACATTTTTGCAATAGACTCCCACTTGTTGCCATGGCGGACAGTATGTTTCTGTCAATAATTTGGCTTGGCGCAGCCTGTCTACATATCCTCTTAAAAACCTTATTGAACAATTCAGTTCAACAGAACAAGATTAGGCAGCTCTTGTCTTTGGCCAGCTGAAGTGGTTGCTGCACTTACAGCAGGCGGAATTATTGCTGGGGAAGTTTATTCTATCTGCTAGCATGGAGGGGGAAAAAATCTTGCAAATCCCCTAGCTATTTGTATTCTGGAGTGCGTGCACTGTCAAGTTTATATCTGCCTCTTTCAAAAGTAACTGTGTGATTCGGGGCATGAGGCAAACTCTTAACATAATGTTTGCCTGATTGAACTCTGTGTCATTCTGAGGGAACCTAAGAACAGGGAATCAAAGCAGATGCTTTTTATCGCTCTTGAGTACATACCAACATTACATCAAATTTGGATTTCATGACTAGAAATAGAAAAGTATTCTTTTTTTAACATATTCTTTAATATTATTCTTTAAAATGTTATTTTAAAATTTACTGATATATAATGAAGAATCTTTTAGGGATTTGAAAGGAATTGGTGCATATTCCATATTTTGTTGTAAATCAGTTTTCAGTTTTTTTTTTACTAATTACGCTTTTTAAAGTTGTAATAAAATATGGCCTTGTATGAGTGTGTACAGTCACGTGATTGAATGATTATTTATCCATATGTGATGTTTCAATTATAAATGGAGCCTGGTGTGCTAAGACCCCGTTCACACAGGGGCGACTCTACTTGCTGGGGCGACCTGTGAAGTGCACCGCGACCTCGGCGCGACATGCACAGACTTCATATCATTGAAGTCAATGCAGGTCGCCTCCAGGTCGCCCCAAAGTAGTACAGGACCCTTTTTCTAAGTCAGAGCGACTTGTGTCGCTCCTATTAGAACGGGTCCTGTGCTAATCTATGGCAGGCGACCCACCGCGACTTGTCAGGCGACCAAGTCGCGCTAGTGTGAACCGGGTCTAAAGCTGCCCATAGATGGATGGAAAGTCATGTGGTTCAGCTGGGACTGGCCGAATTTTAATTCATCTAAGCCATTCCCACTCCACAGAAGTCCATCTAGTGATTGCCTTCTGTTTAACAGGAGTTTTGGAAAATTTTCAGTAGTTCAACCCCTGCAATGCTGATCAGTGATTTCAGACAGTGGAGTAGTACCCACTTTCAGAATACAATGGGGAGGATTCATCTATCCACCTCACTTGTGCGGATGGAGATTCAGTTTTTTTTTTTTTTTTTATCAACCCGCTGGCTGATCAAAAAAAAAAGATCCATCCATGGCCATCTCCTGGCTTTTTTTATCCCTTAGTCTCTCATATTCCATAGTCTCTGGTTCTATCTTTGCCCACGTTGAACCTTGAAAGTACAGTTTTAGATGCTCCAGCTCCTGTGATGTAAAAGTCTGTTAGAGGGAATGTAACTACTTTGTAACAGTCTCATGTGTGCAAACCATGAAACTCAACCACAGATCTTGGACTTCTTGATGAAACTAGTGGATTTTGGCTCATCCTAATAAATAAATGTCTCTGTTCTTTGACAAAAAGCACTTTTACATAACACTTCAGCGCTAAACAAAGTTAAATATATGAAATCTGGTGATCTGGGCACCACTTTTAGACAGCATAGCCAGTGCACATTTCCAGCCTGATGATTGGACAGTGAAGGAGCAGCACCACATTAATGAGGTCTGCTCCATCCTCCTGTCAGCATGTGCACTGCTGTAGAGACAGATTAGAGCCTTTCCCACTCTGGTCCTGCTGTACAGGTAGGGGTGCCATCTGACCAGTATTTTACCTGTCTGCCCAGCAAAAGTGGGCCAGGTTTGCATTGTCATTAACTGTAAGAAGATCTGATTTTTTGGGTCTCTGTAGATGTTACATTCCATACTTTGATAAAAAAAAAAAATAGCTGTTAACGTGTTATTATATGAGACCAATGTGAGCCACATAAAGTTAGAGAAGTTTGGAAAAAGATTTTTAGTCCAACTATTTCAACTTAATTGGTAAAAATCAGCCCACAATAAGCTGCAAATTCAGAGGGTTCACAAGAAACCTGGAATTCATTTCCATGATTTCATCCACAATTAAGGGATGTTGTTTGTGAAGTTAAGATAAAACAGAACAGAGCTCAATTACAACTTTCAATCAAGGCTTTCGGAAATAATTAATCACAGTTTACTGAGTCATAGCTTTATCAAAAACAGCATTGTGCTTTATGTTTAAGTATGTACAGTTGTATATCATAACATTATCTGTTACTGGCAATGCTGTCTACTTGGTCAACCTCTTATTTCTGCAGATCCTGGTCTGATGGAACATGTCATTCATACTTCCACAGGTCAATGTGAACATAAAACTAGAAAAGTATTGCTAGATGATCTGCACCCAAAAAGGGAATAAATGTGTGCATGTAATGAGTCTTTCCCAAAATTAAAATAGGGTTGTCTGTTTCTTCTCACAGCTCCTGTAGCTGCTATGTATACACCTAATGTGCTTTATAGAACCGGAACAAGAAATAACTCAGTACCTACGTGCAAAAGTTTGTCAAGATTTATTTTTTTCCCTTACATTGTAATGTCACAGCTGTTAATACTTACTGTCTGCATTGAGAACTCCTGGGAATGCTCTGTTCTTTTACTGCCAGTGGGAAAAACTATTAACATAACACTGAACCCTAAAATAGGGATTTATCAATATAGGTCTTTTATATTTGTGTGTGTGTGTGTTTGTGTGTGTATATATTTCACAGCATACAAGTGCTAGAAGTGAATTCTGTTGCAAGTCTTTTGTTAAGCATACGGAACTATGGTACCTTAATTATCTTCCCTGCTTGTCACCCAGATAACCATAAAATTTAAACATAACTTGTCAAGAAAGCAACTATAAATGGCAATACATTCCAGGCTCATTTCATAGTTTTCTACTTAAAGCGGAGTTCCACCCAAAAGTGGAACTTCCGCTTTAGGTGGTCCTACCCCCCTGACATGCCACATTTGGCATGTCATTTTCTTGGGGGGGGAGCGGGTACCTAGTTTTGACAGGTACCCGCTCCCACTTCCGCTCGGAGCGCCGCTGCGCACTGAGCGGAAGTTCTCCTCTCCCCCTCCCTCCCTGCAATCTTCTGGGGCATGTCAGAGGTCCCAGAAGATTGCCGGCCAATCACGGCGCGCAGCGCGACTCGCGCATGCGCAGTGGGTACCCGGCTGTGAAGCCGCAAACTGTTACAGCCGGGTGCCCACAGCAGTGATGCCGGCGCCGAGGGAGAGGATCGAGGCTTCGGGCGGCCGCATCGCTGGACCGTTGGACAGGTGAGTCAAATGGCTGGAACTCCGCTTTAATGAGATGTTCATAAATACGTTTTTATGGCTGTCCACATCCCCATATGACCTTCAGACAAAGCAGGCATTTCGAGGAAATTCTTCTAAATTTAGGGCAAATATTAACTATGGCAATTATCAACAAAACAATCGTCCTCATTGGAAATTTCCTTTCTGGGGCAACTCTGGAAAATGTTGATTTCTTTTCACTTTCTGCCCTGAACATTGTTGTAGTTTCAGTTTTACTATTTGAAAATTTGCATTAAAGAAAAGCTCTTTGTTTAAAGGTACTTTTTAAACTAGTAATACATGCCTTGAATTTTGTCAGATTTTTTGCTGAATAGTGTCCTTCCAGGACCACCCGACTCTACAAATGTTCTTTAAAAAATTGACTGAGCCTGGTGGAAAACTGTCAGCTGATCAGTAACTACACCCTATCAGATGCAGTCGCTGTTCGGGTATGCAGGCAGTCACAGGTATTATAGCTGCTTCAATACAATGTCAGGGGAAAGCCGTGCTATTTAGCCTAGATGGGGAATGTGATTTGTTTCTCTTCTTCAGCCCACTGGGCCGAATAGAGTGGTCTAGCCGTGTACAGCTAACCTTAGCCTCCCCAGTTATATGCTAGGAGATCCAATCCCTATTCAGATGTGCATTCTCTCCAGCAAAAAACAACCCAATGTGCATGCTACAAATAAAGAGTCAAACTGCACCTTGATATTGTATACCTATGTGGTAGTATTAAACATTTTCATATAAGTATGTGGTTGACAGATAAACACTGATATGTGCATTTACATAAACTCCCCAAAAAGCACAGGAAATGTAGGATTGCAGCTGTTGAATGGCAGAACAATCAGCCCAGATAAAACATGAATGCCAAGACTTCCTTGCAAACATGCCATAAAAAAAGAAAAAAAATTAAATTTTCAATCCTGCATATAGTTTGCATTTTTCCAGAATCAGAGACAAATGCTTATAGAAATACACATGGGACAGAAGGAAGCACCTTAAGGCATTTGAGTATCAATACAATAGCATGTTAAGTAAAGAAAGAAACACAAACACAATGAATTTGGAATAGAAATGGCCGTGGCACTTTTATTGGTTTATATTAAATTAAATATTTATTAAACAAATCACATTGAAATATATTCTAATAAACAAATATCGCTTAGTCACAGAACTCAAGCGAAATATAATTAAAATGATTAACCAGTTCCCCCTTGAATCAAGGGTGACATACCACATAAAGTGCCAGCGACAAAGGGTGGGAGGGAGGGGAGCTCGCCAGGCAGCTGCCAGTCAACAGTGAATAACCCTGACCAGAACCCCCTTTATATAGTGGTACAGAACATTCCAGCAATTCACGTGTATTCCAAGCTTCCTGCCATTCCTACACATGCCATGTAAGCTGCATTCTTAAAGGGCCCTTGCCCTATGAATTTACCTCACAATTTTTTTTTTCATTTTTTTTTTAACTATTAGGCATCCTCAGTCTCATGTGCGTGGGCCCCGAATTTGTGCCCCCTTTTATACTGGGGGAATTGGCAGAATCTGGTAAAGCTATGCATGGCAACCAGTCTGCTTCTATCTTCAGATTGTTCAGTTGAACTTTGAAAATGAAAGATAGAAGCCGATTGCTTGCCATGCACAACTACTCCAAAATCCGGCTTCTCCAGTTTTGATAAATTCCGCTCTATGATCTAGCATCATGATTACTATTTGTTCTGTGGAGCTAATAAATAAATAAGTCATTCTTTCAAACATCTTAGATTTGCATAGAAAAATATACCAGTATCCCCTCGGTTTTAAAGCAGCAAGATAATTATTCTTCACATCAACAGGGCAAAACTCTGGGAAAGCTCAGTTTAAAAAGAAAAAGAGCTTCCATAGACAATACAAAAGACTTTAAAAAAATATATTCGTGTCTTAAAATTAGGAAGCGTAAATCACTGGCTGACAACCTTTGGCAAAATAAACAATAGATATCCATATGTTTCAACTGTGTTTTTAGCTTTTTATATGGAGTTGCCCTTTAATTTTCCCACCAACATTTTTATAACCTTTGTAGCAAAATGACCTACTAAATGCACCTGCTTAGCTTAGTTAAAAAATAAATCATTGTCCAAATAAGTACAGTTCATTGAAACCATTTGTTAGCACACAACAGCAATTAACAAATGCCAAGACACATATTTGTAGTTGTCAGCTTTTGTAGTAGCACGTGTGAATTTTTGCAGAGCAGAGTGGGAGATTTTAGCAATTAACAAAAAGTGAGGAAATGTTTATCATAATAGTCCGCTGAATTTTTTTATGCCATAGTATTTTTTAAAAAAATGTTTACCTTACTTTTGGAAGTTTTGTTTTCCTTACACACATACATATATGATGGCCAGGGTTAGATTGCTTTCAAGCTATTGACATTAGGACCTGTGTGGATGGAGTCTTAAATCAAAAAATATTTCCTTGGGAAGGTTTAAATAAATAGTAACAAATGTTATCTTCCTATGATTATTTATTCACCTTTTATTTGCATACTTTGTAGTATCTCTGGCAGTTGTATTTTAAATGAATGCACTCAGGTACACAGTGGGCTTGATTTACTAAAGGCAAATAGACTGCACTTTGCAAAGTGCAGTTGTTCCTGTTTTACCCGTTTTTAAATATGTATAGTTTTTAAGGATGTAGACTGTTTGTTTTCTTAATACAGTTTGATTCTGTTATATGAGATTTTGATATATAAGACAGTCAAATGTTTTTTACCTTTCAACTTTTATTTACACATATGTACATCATGTCATGTACATATTTGTTCCTGTACCACTCTCGTTTATCCTTGATAGTCCTGAAGAAGGGGGAGTCATTGTTCCTCCAAAACGCGTTGGTTTTAATATGCTTTGACATTTGCAATAAAACAAATAGATATTCAACTATATTTTTACTTCTAATTGGACACCTTGCACTCCTTTACCCTACCCCCACGAGTACATGCAGAAACGACCTTAAGGTCTTACCCAGAGGTAGCAGCCCAAGTCCCTTAATACTGCTCAGCGCCAACCTTCTGCCAAGTTGGGCCAGATCCATCAGGAGTAAATTCTCCCAAGAAGCCCCCACCATTACCAACCCACAGATCTCCAACCAGGGAAGTCAGTCCAGCGTGGTCTCCCACCTGTAAGAACAGCAACTAATCAGAATTTCTTACATTTTTTTTTTTCGTAGCATGAAAGATAAAACATCACACTTTCAGTGTTTGAAGCCAGATAAATATTGACAACACAGTTCATTTCATTAGTCTTAGCGGTGGTTTATGAGAATATTTTTGATTGCATGTTTTTTATTTCTTCTAGAGGATGAAAGTCCCATTCAGACCTATCACAGAGAAAGAAGGAATGCAATTACCATGCAGGCACAAGGAGGGCAAGGCCTTAGCAAAATCAGTGAGGAGCCTTCTACATCTAGCGAGGAAAGAGCCTCATTAATAAAGAAAGAAATCCATGGATCTATAACCCATCTACCTGAACCTTCTGTTCCATATCGGGGCACTCTTTTTGCAATGGACCCAAGAAATGGTTACATTGATCCACACTATCGTAAGTAATAGTATAATTTTTTGCTTAGTGCGCATGTACCATTTCATGTTTTGAAGGGAAACGAATGCAGTAAATATGCATACAATTGTTAACATCTATTAGTCTATTAATTTGCAGGTGTAAGTAAATTGTAACTGTTGACATTTTCACTGTTGGCATGTATACTTTTTTTTTTTTTTGTTATGTTTATCCCGAAAAATATACTATAGAAGACAATGGGTAATATTCATTTTATAAAGGTTTAACAGTCTGGCAGCACATGCATGCCCACTTTACATGCCAGTCAGTTAGGGTAGCCACAAATGGACCACAATCACCAATTCAGGAACATATGATGTGATCAGAGTGTACTTGACCCTTAGTGGACAAAAGTGAGTGGCTGGTACTGATGGAGTTGAATGGTATCCAACATGGAGGCGATACAAGAATGCCCTGTGTTCAATTAGACCTCATTCACACATGGCATATCAATGCGTACTCAGATGAGGGCACAGGGATGCACATGTGTTCCTTGCATCCATCAGCAGAAAGTCCCATTGATGTCAGTTGGGATGCAGCGGCAGCCACTGATCCCATGCGGGTACGGGTGCGTGTTCCAAAACTCACACTGTCTGCATTGGGGGCCGTGCACCCACATGAATGTCATATTGCAAGCAGCATCTGTGTCCATGCATCTGCTGCATCCCAGTTCACACCAATAGGACTGCCTGCACGGGGATGCATGGAACATCTATAAATCCCCATGTGGATAAATACGGCTCTCACACAATGTATGCATTTATACCTTAGGGCCCATGCACACTGGCTTAAAAAATGCTGCTCTTAGAGGAGTTTAGGGTTTGTCTTTAAGAGTCGGTTCACACTATGGCGACACGACTTCAGGGGCGACTAGTGAAGTCGCCGTGTACCATGACTTTGGCGCGACTTTCACGGACTTCACATCATGGAAGTCAATGCAAGTCGCTCCGACTTCGGTCAAAAGTAGTGCAGGAACCTTTTTCTAAGTCGGAGCGACTTGAGTCGCTCCTATTAGAACGGTTCCCATAGCACAGAATGGAGCACGACTTTTCAGGCGACCAAGTCGCCTGACAAGTCGCTTTAGTGTGACCTGGCAGTAAAAGCAGCTAATGTTATCCTATGTGTCTATGAACATTAGGTTGTTTAGAGGAAGAAAAAATGCTAAACACTGCTAAATTCTTCAAAGTGCTAGTACAAAAATTGCTCAAAATTTGAGTTTGTTTTCTGCCAAGAGCACTGGTGATTTTTTAAGCCATTGTGCAGGGCCCCTAAACTTGAAGTATGAGTACATCAAATGCAGTTATCCTTTTAAAGTGGTCAACTCAGTGTAAGAGAAACCCTTTTTCATGCTAATATATTATACCATTTAAAAAAAAAATGTAATTCATACTTTCTGTTGAACAAGAAAAAGGTTATGCATTGTTAATTTAAACAGATGGAGTGATGGACATTAATGTTTTGTTAAACTCCGGATTGAAAACAAACAGTTCTTGGCAATGAAGTTTATCTGAAGGTGTTAGAGTTCACGCCTTTTACTAAAGATTTATCACCAAGGCAGGATATGACTTTGCTGTTTAACCTTTTGGTCTCCAATTCCATAGGACACTTGGAAACCCACAAATCAGGCCCCTTCTGATTCCAGAGGCTCCATTTTCTGCAGCCAGTTTAAGATTTATGTGGAAAGGTCATTGACCAGATGACTGATTAGCAGGGACAGCTGATTAGTGCATAGGTTTTCCTGGAAGAAAACTGGCAAGGATAAAAGCTAACGTTATCCCTTCATTAGTTGGTAAGCAGCATAAAACAAGAAATGCTCACTCATTGGGGAGCAGATCAAAGTACTTCACAACTTTAATAATTTTCTCCAGTCTTTAGTTTTACAATAATGAGGCAACAGTTTTTTGCTTGAGAAACTTTCCTTCAAATTTTATTTATGAGCTGTACACAACTTTAATGTTTCATAAATAATCCTGCTTGTTACAGGTCATAATACCAGCCATACTTAGAATAACGTTTGCAGCCCATCGAATGTATAAAAAACTAAAGAACAACAAGGACTAAAGCTCAGTTGGTTGTAAGGTCTATGAACCAAAAGGAAACCATTCTTCTCTCACTGTTGTGGCATCCAGGCAGGCTCATTGACAGTGTAGTTTGTACTGAATCTGTGCTTTGCTGTGGCTATGTGTATATCATAATGACTGGGTGCCAAACAGTGGCTGTTCTATATTATATGCTGTCATTGTTTGGGTATTCAGACAGCCAAAGTTGCTGAAGCTGCTTGAATGCATTAACCCACAGATTGGTGTGGTTGGGGGAATCTCCATTGCCTAAACATCAGAAATGTAGTCATGTTATGAGAAGTTTTACCCTTACTTTCTGCCGCTGTGACAACGTTGACAGAGAGTGATAGGAAATGCAAATGGGGACAGTTATTACCAGTGATGGGGGAACTTTCCCAACTAAAACTATTCCACATAAATACTGTTTAATAATAATAATAATAATTTGGCAGGTGGCAAAGGTGAAATTTTCTTTTATCTTCTGTTATTTGTCTGGAACAGATGAGGGTAAATTTCCCTACTGGAGACACAGAGAGTACTAAACCATAAGAGGTTTTAACCCTTTACCACTCATATTATCACTAGGGCTGTAACATTCATAATCGATTAGTTGGCCAATTATTGTTTTGATTAATCGATTAATCTGATAATAACCTTAAAAAAGTGTGGTGTATAATTTAGTTAATATGTAAAGTGAAAAAAAGGCAATTTATTCTTAAATATCCATAAGCAGTGGCAAATATAAATAACCAGCTATATGTTTAGGGAGCAAAATCTCTAATCCACTCTGAGAATAATAGACAGAAGAGATATACTGGATATACTATTAGAGGTTGAATCTGTTAAATATCATCAGACTCAGAGATCATATTTTTTTATTTAAAGAAAAAAAAGTTAAAGGCCGATTTTTAGACAGAACTGGAATATATTATGTATGACAGACTCATTGCCATAGGTAGGTGGCTTGATAAAAGCTTCCTGCGCCTGCTGTCACTTATGCTGGCCATACAAAAATAATGTCTTCCTTCAAAAAAAATTTCATTTTAAGAACATTCGATTTTCGAATTGTTAGTGGGGTCAAATCAACGTTTGTTTTCGACCACAGTGGCAGGAAAATTAGAAGGAGCGGAATAGAAAACTTCTTGGTCAAAAGGTGTATGTGGTTGTCATTCAGAAATTACATTCATTTTAAAACTAAATGTAAAAAGCAAGTGGGAAATTTCAAATGACATTCATTCAGCGAACTAACAAAGCTTTTTCGTATGAATATTCTTGTCCAAAAATTGATACGTGTATGGCCAGAATAAGGTTCGGTTCACACCCATGCAGTTTGCTTTTGATCCGTTTCTGCAGTGCTTCTTGCTATGCGCTTTTGAACGCGTGATTTTGCTGCCATTTGTGTTTTGCATTTTTTATGCTTTTTTGGCCAATTTGTTGTTGGGCAGATAAAAAAAAAAAAATGCAAATCGCTTCTAAAATGCATTACATACTTTTCTGCAGCTTCTCCATTCGAAGTCGACTGAACCAAAAAAGCAAAAAAAAAAAAAACCATTGTTTTGTGTTGAATAAAGTTCTTGACCTTTTCTAAGTGGGCAGTAGCTGAAAAAAAAACATAGATGTGAGCATGTGCTATAGGAAACCATGTTAAATGAATTGAAGTGCTTTTCTGTAAAAAGCACCAAAAAAAAAAACGTATAGGTGTGATCCAGGACTAAGACGTTTAGTAGCAGCAGCATGTTTTTTTTTTTTTTAATCACCTGTCATAATGGGGTAAAAAAAAAAACTAAAATGAGCCCTTTTATAGTACACACAGAGCAGATAATCGATACTATAAGGGGTTCATTTATACTGTTAAACAGTGAAAGTAATAATATATATTACTTATATCATATATATAATAATAAATACACTGAGAAGTAGGATATTTGGGCATTTTAACAAGGAGTCTGACATAAAGCTATATGAAGGGTGGAAGGGAGCTATAAATCTTTTATATTAAAGTAGTACTAAAGGACCTCAATTACCTGAGAATTTTTTTATGGATACGATCATGTTAAATTCAATGCACAATACTGGTAAAAGTTTACTTTAAATGTAATTGTAATGCCTTATATTATCTCCAGTCTATCAGCCTCCACCTTCTTTTGGTTCAGATGCTGATCTTCCCTGCACAGAGTCTTTAAAGTGATTTTTTTTGTTATTTTTTTTAAACAACAAACATGTTATACTTACCTGCTGTGTAATGATTTTGCACAGAGCAGTCCTGATTCTCCTCTTCTGGGGTCCCCCGCCGACCCTTCTGACTCCTTCTGCCTTCAGAGTGCCCCAATAGCAAGTTGCAAAGTATAGTATAGAGTGCCCCTATAGCAAGGTAAAAAAACTTCTGCCTTTATTTAGAACCACTCACTTCCTGCCCAGGACTACATGTCCCATGAGGCATTGCTCCTCACATTCACAAGTTCTCAGGCACTTACTGACATGTATGAAGGGTGTACTGAACTGTATGTGTGCTGCACTTTGTATACTGACATGTATGGACAGGGTACTGAGCTGTATGTGTGCTGCACTTTGTATACTGACATGTATGGAGAGGGTACTGAGCTGTATGTGTGCTGCACTTTGTATACTGACATGTATGGACAGGGTACTGAGCTGTAAGTGTGCTGCACTGTGTATACTGACATGTATGGACAGGGTACTGAGCTGTATGTGTGCTGCACTTTATATACTGACATGTATGGAGAGGGTACTGAGCTGTATGTGTGCTGCACTTTGTATACTGACATGTATGGAGAGGGTACTGAGCTGTATGTGTGCTGCACTTTGTATACTGACATGTATGGACAGGGTACTGAGCTGTAAGTGTGCTGCACTGTGTATACTGACATGTATGGACAGGGTACTGAGCTGTATGTGTGCTGCACTTTGTATACTGACATGTATGGACAGGGCACTGAGCTGTATGTGTGCTGCACTGTGTATACTGACATGTATGGACAGGGTACTGAGCTGTATGTGTGCTGCACTTTGTATACTGACATGTATGGACAGGGTACTGAGCTGTATGTGTGCTACACTTTGTATACTGACATGTATGGACAGGGTACTGAGCTGTATGTGTGCTGCACTTTGTATACTGACATGTATGGAGAGGGTACTGAGCTGTATGTGTGCTGCACTGTGTATACTGACATGTATGGACAGGGTACTGAGCTGTATGTGTGCTGCACTTTGTATACTGACATGTATGGACAGGGCACTGAGCTGTATGTGTGCTGCACTGTGTATACTGACATGTATGGACAGGGTACTGAGCTGTATGTGTGCTGCACTTTGTATACTGACATGTATGGACAGGGTACTGAGCTGTATGTGTGCTACACTTTGTATACTGACATGTATGGACAGGGTACTGAGCTGTATGTGTGCTGCACTGTGTATACTGACATGTATGGACAGGGTACTGAGCTGTATGTGTGCTGCACTGTGTATACTGACATGTATGGACAGGGTACTGAGCTGTATGTGTGCTGCACTTTGTATACTGACATGTATGGAGAGGGTACTGAGCTGTATGTGTGCTGCACTGTGTATACTGACATGTATGGACGGTGTACTGAGCAGTATGTGTGCTGCACTGTGTATACTGACATGTATGGACAGGGTACTGAGCTGTATGTGTGCTGCACTGTGTATACTGACATGTATGGACAGGGTACTGAGCTGTATGTGTGCTGCACTTTGTATACTGACATGTATGGACAGGGCACTGAGCTGTATGTGTGCTGCACTGTGTATACTGACATGTATGGAGAGGGTACTGAGCTGTATGTGTGCTGCACTGTGTATACTGACATGTATGGACGGTGTACTGAGCAGTATGTGTGCTGCACTATGTATACTGACATGTATGGACAGGGTACTGAGCTGTATGTGTGCTGCACTGTGTATACTGACATGTATGGAGAGGGTACTGAGCTGTATGTGTGCTGCACTGTGTATACTGACATGTATGGAGAGGGTACTGAGCTCTATGTGTGCTGCACTGTGTATACTGACATGTATGGGCAGGGCACTGAGCTGTATGTGTGCTGCACTGTGTATACTGACATGTATGGACAGAGCACTGAGCTGTATGTGTGCTGCACTGTGTATACTGACATGTATGGACAGGGCACTGAGCTGTATGTGTGCTGCACTGTGTATACTGACATGTATGGACAGGGTACTGAGCTGTATGTGTGCTGCACTGTGTATACTGACATGTATGGACAGGGTACTGAGCTGTATGTGTGCTGCACTGTGTATACTGACATGTATGGACAGGGTACTGAGCTGTATGTGTGCTGCACTTTGTATACTGACATGTATGGACAGGGCACTGAGCTGTATGTGTGCTGCACTGTGTATACTGACATGTATGGATGGTTTACTGAGCAGTATGTGTGCTGCACTGTGTATGCTGACATGTATGGATGGTTTACTGAGCAGTATGTGTGCTGCACTGTGTATACTGACATGTATGGACAGGGTACTGAGCTGTATGTGTGCTGCACTGTGTATACTGACATGTATGGACAGGGCACTGAGCTGTATGTGTGCTGCACTGTGTATACTGACATGTATGGATGGTTTACTGAGCAGTATGTGTGCTGCACTGTGTATACTGACATGTATGGAGAGGGTACTGAGCTGTATGTGTGCTGCACTGTGTATACTGACATGTATGGAGAGGGTACTGAGCTCTATGTGTGCTGCACTGTGTATACTGACATGTATGGAGAGGGTACTGAGCTCTATGTGTGCTGCACTGTGTATACTGACATGTATGGACAGGGTACTGAGCTGTATGTGTGCTGCACTGTGTATACTGACATGTATGGACAGGGTACTGAGCTGTATGTGTCCTGAACTGTGTATACTGACGTATGGACAGGGTACTGAGCTGTATGTGTGCTGCACTGTGTATACTGACATGTATGGACAGGGTACTGAGCTGTATGTGTGCTGCACTGTGTATACTGACATGTATGGACAGGGTACTGAGCTGTATGTGTGCTTTACTGTATTTCCTGTAATGTAAATAAATAATGCATTCTGTATGCAGGCCAACTAATCGGCTGACCAACTAATCAATTATGAAAATAGTTGACAACTAATTTTCATAATCGATTAGTTGACGATTAATCGATTCATTGTCTCATCCCTAATTATCACTGTGTTTACTTTACCAAAAAACATATTTGCATAACTGCTGATAAATAGCACAAGGTTATATTTGATGTTTTTGCTGTCTTTATTTCTGATTGGTGTTACATACAGTATCTCACAAAATTAGTACACCCCTCACATTTTATTATATCTTTTCAAGTGACAACGCTGAAGAAATGACACTTTGCTACAATGTAAGGTAGTGAGTGTACAGCTTGTATAACAGTGTAAATTTGCTGTCTCCTCAACACATAGCCATTAATGTCTAAAACGCTGGCGACAAAAGTGAGTACACCCCTAAGTGAAAATGTCCAAATTGGGCCCAAAGTGACATCACGGAGCTGGTGGATGTTAGAGACCTTGCGCTCCTCCACCTTCAGTTTGAGGATGGCCCACAGG
>NC_138772.1:206595218-206640218 GCF_965119305.1 Pelophylax lessonae | reverse complement strand
ACACACTCTTGCAGGGTAGCACAGTAGCAATCTAAGACCCCAATCACACTTAAGCGTAAGTGTTTTTAGGTGATTTTGAAGCAGTTTTCTTGCTCGTTTTTTCACATGCTAATGCAAGTTTGTAAAACGCATTTCATGTGTTTTTGCCAACGGAAAGCAGTATCATCTGTGACATTATTTGTCATCATCTTCCTTGCATGCTTCCTGTTTTTTCTGTGGTGTTGTGGTGGCTTGTGGTGTGGTGTATCGGAGCATGTGAACCACGTCATCTAGGCCAGTTTTGCTCGGTGTGAATGAAGGCTAACAGAAGACTATTGACCCAATGCAAAACAGACCGCAGATCAGTCTTTGATGTGCCAATATAGTGAGAATGGAGTTAAGGAAAGAGTGACAAAGAAGATAATGGTGGGTGAGCTAAGAAACTGGGCAGAGACAGGCATACACAGGAGGTAGACACAGAGAAAGAACGGCTAAGACCTTCAAGGTCTGATGGCGGCGCCATAATGCCTCTTCTAGCTGTGCCGCCCCCACTCCTCTTTCAGGAGGACATTGCTCCTAGGCAAGACAAATTGAATTACTAACTTCAGTATATTTAAAGCTTGTGCCAAGCTATACAGCTTATCACACAAAGCACTGATTATCCCAAAAGAACAGAACCCACAATGACTCACGCAACCCGGCTGCTGCTGCTCTGTGTCCCTCCAGCCTTCTGACAGAGGCTTGTGCATAGCAAGTAACTCCTTTTAAAAATCACATTCGCGATTGTACTGCGCATGCGCAGCATGCTATGTGGCATCCACGTGCACGCCAATCGCATCATGACACACTCCTCCTGCTCCAAGCATACACTTGTTTTTAAAAGGTGAATATTTATGCGCATGTGGACAATCCTTTGCCACAGACATGCCACTGAAGGCGCTGCTTGATCTGGAGCTTCTGAGGAGATGGATTTGCGGGCACTTTCGCACCAAGGCGAAAAACTACACGCCAAACAACATGGGGTGAGAGCAGCATAAGCAACCAAACGTGCTATGTCACAGCTGATACCTTACAGGTAATCAGCCCAGGGTAAAACATTGTGTGTAAACAAACAAGGTGTGCTTTAACATAGCTGTTAGACCTACTGTTTTTCACAGGGAGCAAAGAAAATGTTTAAACAAACAAGGTGTGCTTTGACACAGCTGGTACACCTAAGCCCCCGTTCACACTGGGGCGACGCTACTTTGCCGGTCGACCTCATAGGTCGCGGCGCGCTGCTCGCACCGTGACCTCGGAGCGGCCGGCACGGACTTCATAACATTGAAGTCTATGCAGGTCGCTCCGGGTCGCCCCAAAGAAGCTCCGGACCCTTTTTCTAAGTCGGAGCGACTTGTGTCGCTCCTATTAGAACGGGTCCGCAGCTTCTCTATGGAAGGCGACCCACGGCGACCTGTCAGGCGACCAGGTCGCCTGACAGGTCGCCCCAGTGTGAACGGGGGCTAATGCTTTGCACAGGGAGAGCAAAAATGTTTAAACAAACCAGGTGTGCATTGACATAGCTAGTACACCTACTGTCTCTTGTAGAGACTAACATGGCACTCGGTATCTGTTATCTTAAAGGGAACAATGCATACAAATATTTTACAAATATTTTTAAAGTAGACTTACCAGTCCCGCCGCAAGATTCTGTTTTGTAACAATAATCCAATCTTCACCCATCACGGTGAGTTACTGTCACTTGCCGACCTTCAAGGACTGGCTCCCCTTGTTTAAGAGGGACCACTCCCTTGAACCTGTAGAGCACCCTGAACTACAGTATCTCACAAAAGTGAGTACACCCCTCATATTTTTGCAAATATTTTATTATATCTTTTCATGTGATAACACTGAAGAAATGACACAATGTAAAGTAGTGAGTGTAAACTTTGTATAACAATGTAAATTTGTTTTCCCCTCAAAATACCTCAACAATGTCTAATGTCTAAACCGCTGGCAGCAAAAGTGAGTAAGTGGAAATGTCCAAATTTGGCCCAAAGTGTCAATATTTTGTGTGGCCACCATTATTTTCCAGCACTGCCTTAACCGTATTGGGCATGGAGTTCACCAGAGCTACACAGGTTGCCACTGGAGTCCTCTTGCACTCCTCCATGATGACATCACGGAGCTGGTGGATGTTAGAGACCTTGCCCTCCTCCTCCTCCTTCCATTTTAGGATGCCCCACAGATGCTCAATAGGGTTTAGGTCTGGAGACATGCTTGGCCAGTCCATCACCCTTACCCTCAGCTTCTCTTCCAAGGCAGTGGTCGTCTTGGAGGTGTGTTTGAGGTCGTTATTATGTTAGAATAATGCCTTGCCGCCCAGTCTCCGAAAGGAGGGGATCATTCTCTGCTTCAGTATGTCACAATACATGTTGGCATTCATGGTTTTCTCAATGAACTGTAGCTTTCCAATGCCGGCAGCACTCATGCAGCCCCAGACCATGACACTCCCACCACCATGCCTGACTGTAGGCAAGACACACTTGTCTTTTTACTCCTCACCTGTTTGCCACCGCACACGCTTGACACCATCTGAACCAAATACGTTTACCTTGGTCTCATCAGACCACATGGCATGGTTCCAGTAATCCATGTCCTTAGCCTTCTTGTCTTCAGCAAACTGTTTGCGGGCTTTCTTGTGCATCATCTTTAGAAGAGGCTTCCTTCTGGGACGACAGACATGCAGACCGATTTGCAGTGTGCGGTGTATGGTCTCAGCACTGACAGGCTCACCCCCCCACCCCTTCAATCTTTGCAGTAATGCTGGCAGCACTCATACGTCTATTTCCCAAAGACAACCTCTGGATAGGACGATGAGCATGTGCACTCAACTTCTTTGGTCAACCATGGCCAGGCCTGTTCTGAGTGGAACCTGTCCTGTTAAACCGCTGTATGGTCTTGGCCACCGTGCTGCAGCTCACATTCAGGGTCTTGGCAATCTTCTTATAGCCTAGGCCATCTTTATGTAGAGCAACAATTCTTTTTTTCAGAACCTCAGAGAGTTTTTTGCCATGAGGTGCCATGTTGAACTTCCAGTGACCAGTATGAGAGAGTGAAAGCGATAACACCAAATTTAACACACCTGTTCCCCATTCACACCTGAGACCTTGTAACACTAATGAGTCACATGACTCCGGGGAGGGAAAATAGCTAACTGGGCCCAATTTGGACATTTTCACTTAGGGGTATACTCACTTTTGTTGCCAGCGGTTTAGACGTTAATGACTGTGCTGAGTTATTTTGAGGGGACAGCAAATTTACGCTGTTATACAAGCTGTACACTCACTACTTTACATTTCAGCAAAGTGTAATTTCTTCAATGTTGTCTCATGAAAAGATATACTAAAATATTTACAAAAATGTGAGGGGTGTACTCACTTTTGTGAGATACTGTAGATATTTCATAAGATATAGCATACACAGTGTACATTTGTATACATTTGTATAATTCGACAGCACCCATTCCGCTCACTACTTTTGTCTGCTGTTTTGTACTTCTCTTTATTGTTGAAATCCCACTATTTCCTTTACTCTGTATTGGCTATTTAATAGTTCTAGTCTGGTTACCTGTTTCAGGGAGATGTAAATATGTTGTTATACTGGATTTGTCTTTGCCTATGTGTATACTCAAAATTCGAAATTGGGTGGAGTGGTTAGTATAAGTGTCCATGTATAGTGTATTTAAATGATCTATTTCTTGAAAACGCATGTATGCTGTACGCTGTATTTTTGATAGCTCTGTCATATACATGAGTACAGCGGCACACAGCCATTCATGTTAATGATGGGCTGTATACTGCACCTAGGTTGCTTAGGCAGGGAAAATACATTAGACGCTATGCTGAACTGACTGAAGTGGCCTGTGTGCAAGGGCCAGTGTAAGGCCCCTTTCACACGAAGGATCCGATCAGATCCGCCTGTCAGTTTTATAGGCGGATCTGATCGGATCCTCCATACATCCTTATGGGGCAGCGGATGTCAGCGGTGACATGTCCACTGACACCCGCTGCCATCCGCATCCGATCCTGTCTGTGAAATCCGGACGGATGGAAACCCTATTTTCCATCTGTCCAGGGGATTGGATTGGATGGGAATCGGATGAGAGCTTTCATCCGATTCCCCCTTAGAAAGCAGCGGGGCTCTGACACCTCCCTCTCCGCACACAGAGCGGAGAGGGAACTATCACCTGCCTGCTCAGCGGGGATCGGCGGATCGATCCCCGCGGAGCAGCACGGAGTCCGCCGACGGAGGCGGACCGTGTGAAAGAGCCCTAAGATTCTCCTTCTCACACCACAAGGACTATTGACTGTGGTTATGGTTGATGCAGTTTATGGTGGTATTTACCAGAAGGTGGTATCACTACACATTGCACAGTTCTCAGCATACAGTGGTAATGAGTAAGAATAATTATGATGGCTGATAGTATGTGAAATTCATAACCCGGGACCATATTATTTTTTGTAAAAGATATTTTGATCGTACATTTTGAACTTTTTTTTTTGTTTTCTTCTCTTTGAAAAAATAAATACATTTCATCATCAGCTGCGTCAAACTCGGCCCACACAACTTTACCAGTGCCATTATTTTTTCTACACACTAATTTTTTTCCATGTGTATGGTGTGTCTGAAACTTTCCCAGCAGAGCGCTGCCCCTTATGTGCAGCACAGGATTCTGTCTATAAACATGTATTCGGATAGTACTCAAATTGTGTAGTAAGAAAAAATGTGCCCTGGAGTAATGTATTCTTAAGGTTAGCAGTTATGATTTATGAATGTTTTGTGTTTCAGAGAAAAGGGTCAGCTTCCTGAAGCACAAAAAAAAGAGGAGAAAATGATTTTTGAAAGGCTTCTCATTGTGAAATTGTTGGGGTGTTACATAATTTTTTTTTTTTTTATTATATATATATTTTTTTTAAGAGCGTGTCTGTGGAATGTCATGTTCTCTCGGGGAGTTCCACTTATCAGGCTGAACTGAAAGACTTTCATTGCAGACGAATGGTAACTATTACAGCAAACATCCATAACATATGTGTAGAATAAAAACAACGCAGGGGGGATGTGCTCCCTTGCTGAGAGTAGCTCGAGGATGAGCTCGAGCTCGTCTGGATCTTTGAATAAACATAACTTAAATCCCATGACAACACTACTAAATATTTGCAATTGAGGCACCTTTGCAGTAGTGATAATCGGGTAATGTACCAACCATGCTTTACTAGGAAGAAAACAGCAATTGAAAAATGAACTTCTTCTTCTGTACATATGGTAGAATTTGGCAGCAGGCATATGCAATTTGATGTTCTATGGTCTCTTGGAACAATATAAACGATAAGAACACTAACTTAAAGGAATTCTAATATATTGCATCAAAATAAAAATAATCTATTGGTATTCCATTAAAGAGAGGTACTAATTTATATGGAGAATTACTGAGGCTAAAACATGTAATATACTCCAAATTATAATTAAAGTATAAATGTAGATGGACTACCCACATTCGAGTAGTTCATAAAGTGGACATGTATTAGGTAGTGTGTATTTTAAACAATAACTCCACTTCCGTGGGAAAAAAAAATTGCAAATAAAACTTACCTTTCCTTTTCAATCTGCAGATCTTTAAAGCGGAGTTCAACCCTCATTTTACACTTCACATCATGCATACCTATATCCCTTTCTAAACTCGATTTGGCAATTTTTTTTTTTATGTTCCTTTACCTTATTTTTAATGAAGAATAACTTGACTTCCTCCCACTCCCTCCTTATGCGGCCGCGGCCGCCGACGTCATTTCCTGCTTTGCATTGACTCCTGGGAGATGAGTGCCATCAATCCCAGGAGTCAATGTGCCTGCACCGGTGTCCCTCATCACTTCCGGTGCATGCGCATCATTCTCTGCCTATGGATGGAGAACAGCTTCTGGGCATGCGCAGGAAGCTGTGGGATGACGCGCCTGCCCCTTAAGTGATGAGGGTATAGCATTCTGGGACTCGCGAAATCCAGGAAGAGGGATGCTAAGGCTTCAGCTGCCCACACCGCAGATGGCCGCGCTGGACAAGAACTTCACAAGGTAAGTAATTCATGCTGCATTTAAACTAAAAGCTTAAAAAAAAAAAAAACATTTTACCGGAAACTCCGCTTTAATTTTCTATAAAATGCAATGCAATATTGGTAACTGGAGATGTTCTGTACACAGAATGTGTACAGAAACATAAATTCCTGCTTGTGTAATTGGCTCACTGATTGTTCTAGAAGTCTACACTAAGATACAAGTCAGACATCAGGCATCCCCTGCAGCAAAAATGTCCTTTTTGGTGAGATACTCCTAATAGGAAATCACGTCTAAGGCTTCATTTATACTATTGCGACTTGCTGTGCGACTTGACACATGTCAAGTCGCACAGCAAGTCAAAAGCCATTCATTTCAATTCGGCCCGTTTTCACTGCCACGACTTGAGTTGCGGCGACTTCAAAAGTAGTTTGTGCACTACTTTTGGGCCGACTTCAGTGCGACTTCCCTCTATAATGAGGGACAAGTCGCACTGAAAGCCACAAACAACTTTCACTACGAAGTCGCGCTAGAAGTAGCACGACTTCGTAGCCGCGGTAGTGGAAACGGAGCCTAAAGGGATGCAGACCCTGCAATCTTCCTCATTAGCGCCTTCCAGGTGCAGCAACTGATTGATAATTATGTAACCACTCCCATTAGATTCACTTTCTACATGGACACAGACAAACACACCGTGATTTCTTGAAAATCACAAAAGATAGGAATCTGCAACAAAGTTTGTTAAAATCCATGTAATGCACATAGATCACCCAAGGGGGAATGTTTTTTTCTCATCAAAAATGAGATTACTCTAAGATTCGTGTTTTCACATGGATATACCATTGAAAATTATACTTTACATATATCAGTAGGTCACGTAGCAGAATTACTGAATCACAACATTTTCCTTTGTATTAAATAAAGACTGTTATTGGTTATTGATGAATAAAAATAGATGAAACCTTTAGTCCCCGTTCACACTAAGGCGACCTGGTCGCCTCACAGGTCGCCTCCCATAGGGAAGCTGCGGACCCGTTCTAATAGTCGCTCCGACTTAGAAAAAGGGTCCGGAGCTTCTTTGGGGCGACCAGGAGGCGACCGCCATAGACTTCAATGTTATGAAGTCCGTGGCGGGCGCTCCGAGGTCGCAGTGCGAAGTAGCGTCGCTTGTATGTGAACGGGGCCTTAGGCTGCATTCACATGTCAGCTTATAATCGCGGGCAGAACCGCCGCGGTTCCGCCCGCGATTCGGAGATTTATTGCAAATCGCGGGACGCCTAGCGTTGCCCGTTGATTTGCAATAGCCCCCCAAACGCCGAGCGATGTTGCCGCGATTTACGCCCGCCGAATCGCGGCAACATCGCGCAAACAAAATCGCGGGACGCAATACGCTCCAAAAAAGTACAAGAGCTTCTTTGGAGCGTATTGCGTCCCGCGATTTTGTTTGCGCGATGTTGCCGCGATTCGGCGGGCGTAAATCGCGGCAACATCGCTCGGCGTTTGGGGGGCTATTGCAAATCAACGGGCAACGCTAGGCGTCCCGCGATTTGCAATAAATCTCCGAATCGCGGGCGGAACCGCGGCGGTTCTGCCCGCGATTATAAGCTGACATGTGAATGCAGCCTTAGAGACCAGAAGATGTTGTAACATATAGTTATGTTTGATTATATTATTGTAAACTCTTCAGTGTCTATTTATAAAACAATGACTATGACTTTCACCAACATTCCTTGGTGGAGAATCAGTCCCTGTCATTTGAAACTCATGGACCTGAAAGATTAACCTGCGGAGACTGTTTGCTGAATGTCAGATTCTTTCTTTGCTTTATAAATATGTCCCTTAAGTGTAAAAACCATAATCATAGTTAAACAGCACATAGACTGGTTCACTGTAGTAAGGTGAGCTAAATTGAAGCTTCTTTCAGTTCCTAGTTCTTTTTTTCATTGCATGTGTGTGGATATCCAGCCATGCAAGGGAATTACTTCACTTTACTTTAGTAAATCACCCCATGATGTTAGGAATTTTACATACTTCTAGCGTTGAATACATTTGGGACCCCCCCCCCAGTCATTTTACTTCAGTTTAAATTGATACATTGCATCCGGAAAGTTTTCAGAGCGCTTTACTTTTTCCACATTTTGTTATGTTACAGCCTTATTCAAAAATAGATTAAATTCATTATTTTCCTCAAATTTCTACAAACAACACTCCATAATGACAACGTGAAAGTAGAAGTAGTTTGTTTGAAATCTTTGCAAGTTTATTAAAAATAAAAAAGGACAAATCACATGTACTTGAGTATTCACAGCCTTTGCCATGACACTCAAAATTGAGCTCAGGTGCATCCTGTTTGCACTGATCATCCTTGAGATGTTTCAACAATTTGATTGTAATCCACCTGTGTAAATTCAGTTAATTGGACATGATTTGGAAAGGCCCACACCTGTCTATATAAGGTCCCACAGTTAACAGCACATGTCAGAGCACAAATTAAGCCATGAAATCCAAGGAATTGTCTAGATCCCCAAGACAGGATTGAGGCACAGATCTGGGGAAGGGTACAGAAACATTTCTGCCACATTGAAGGTCCTAATGAGCACAGTGGCCTCCATCATCTGTAAATGTTAGAAGTTTGGAGCTACCAGGACTCTTCCTAGAAAGGGCCACCTGGCCAAACTGAGCAATCATGGGAAAAGGGCCTTATTGAGGGCGGTGACCAAAAACCCTGATGGTCACTCTGACAGAGCTCCAGCGTTTCTCTGTGGAGAGAGGAGAATCGTTTCTCTGTGGAGAGAGGAGAATCTTCTAGAAGAACAACCATCTCTGTAGCAATCCACCAATCAGGCCTGTATGGTAGAGTGGCCAGACGGAAGCAACTCCTCATTTAAAGGCACATGACAGCCCATTTAGAGTTTGCCAAAAGGCAACCTAAAGGTCTCTCAGATTATGAGAAACAAAATTCTCTGGTCTGATGAAAAAAAGATTGAACACTTTGGCTTGAATGGCAAGTGTCACGTCTTGAGGAAACCAGGCACTGCTCATCTCCTGGCCAATACCATCCTTAGAGTAAAGTATGGCAGCATCATGCTGTGGGGATGTTTTTTAGCAGCAGGTACTGGGAGACTAGTCAGGATCGAGGGAAAGATGAATGCATCAATATATAGAGACATCCTTGAGGAAAACCTGCTCCATAGCACTCTGGACCTCAGACTGGACGAAGGTTCATCTTCCGATTAAACATCTCTGGAGAGATCTTAAAATGGCTGGCAACCAATGCTCCCCATCGAACCTGATGGAGCTTAAGAGGTCCTGCAAAGAAGAATGGTAGAAAATAAACAAAAATAGGTGTGCCAAGCTTGTAGCATCATACTCAAAAAGATTTAAGGCTGCAATTGGTGCCAAATGTGCTTCAACACAGCTTTGAGCAAAGGCTGTAGATGTGATTTTTTTCGTTTTTTATTTTGAATAAATTTGCAAAGATTTCAAACAAACTTCTTTCATGTTGTCATTATAGGGTATTGTTTGTAGAATTTTGACATTTAACATAATAAACTGTGGAAAAAGTGAAGCGATGTGAATACATTCTGGATGCACTGTATAATTGAACTGTCTCCAACAACTAGTTTTTGTACCACATGGGAACATCAGTCTCCTTGAGGCTCCGTTCACATGTAGGCGTTTTGGGGCGTTTTTGGGGAGTTTTTCTGCTCTAGGATCAGCTCTCAAAACGCCCAACAAGACAAATCCTATTAATTTCAATGGCCCCTGTTCACATCTGAGCGTTTTGATGCTGTGAGCAAAACGCCTAACGCTCAAAAAAGTACATGAGCTTCTTTTTGGGCAGATTACAGGCGTTTTCCATTGGTCTCTATTCAATCTAAAAACGCCTGCACAAAAAATGCCTGTAAAACGCGGTAAAAATCGCGGTAAAATTGCGGTAAAAAAACGCCTTAATGTTGCCTATGGTTGAATAGAGCAAAAAAAGTTTGCCTATTTTATGGAGTGCCAGTGAATCATTTAAAAAGTTACTTATAACATTTTGGAGTGCTATAATTTTCCAAAGAGAGTATTTCATGTAGCTTTTTTTAGATCATGTGGTAGCAAGCTTAGACACTTCATCTGAGTTAGGGGGTATCCTGCAGCACAGAAGGTGTTTTACCGTATTGTAAGTGAGCTTATCTCTTTGTGACTTTTCTGTTCGTCAGAAAACATTAAAGTAGATTTCGCCGCCATTACTAGTTACTAGTAAAAAAAACAATAAATAAATAAAAATGACATAAATCTTTCCCCGAGTTTGTAGACGTGATAACTTTTGCGCAAACTAATCAAAATTTGCTTATTGCAATTTTTTGTACCAAAATTATGTAGCAGAACACAGATTGGCCTGAAAGGATGAAAAAAATTGTTTTTACATTTTTTTTTGGGAATGTTATATAGCAAAATGTGGAAAACATTGTCGCTCTTTTTTTGTCTATAACGCAAAAATTAAAAATTGCACAGGTGATCAAATACCACCAAAAAAAGTTCTATTTGTGGGAAGAAAAGGACATCAATTTTATTTTTAGGTACAGCGTCGCACGACCGCGCAATCGTCCCTTAAAGTAACACAATGGCGAATCACAAAAAATGGCCTGGTCATTAATGGGGCAAATACTTCCGGTCCAGAAGTGGTTAATGTATAGAATGCATTAAGGTAACAAAACCTAAATCGATTTAAACCTCAGACATGAAATATGAACAAAACATATCCCTGTATAGCGTATACTTGTCTCAATCCAGAACACTAAGTGTCGTTTCTGTCCGCTTTTTTTTTTCACCTGCTAACAGTATGAGTCCTTTCTGGCGGGTTTTTCTGACACCAGGGGAAAAATAATGACAGAGGTGGGCACAGCCTGTGATTGACAGCCTCAACTCTGTACCTGTTTGCTGTGTAAGAGCTCTTTTCACTGATGTAACTTCAGCTCTCCACTCCCTTCTTTTCAGAGCTGAGAAATCCTATGGAAATTCTGCACTTTTATTGATGTAGGGGAAAGATGGCTGTAGTTACACAGGCACAACTTATGTGGCAGGATTTCTTTAATCTCTGTGTATTACCTGAGGCCAGTCACTTCACTGGGTATATGTAAGGGTTTACGACCACTTTTAGGCTTTGGAACCACTTTAGGTAATACATTACTTTTACATTTAGAACAATTAGTAAAGTCACACATTTGTCCCACTTCCAATGATTCCATGTGAGCATTATATATAGTACCTTTTCTGACTATATAAGGTCATTTTACAAGAAAACCAGACATCTAACCAGTGTTTGGGCAAATTTGTCATAGGTGGTACCAGGAGAATAATAAAGGAATCCTGACATTTTACAAGCAAGGGAAATTTATAGTTATAATGAATAAAGGGTAATTGCATGCCAACTGCTCACTGTGCTATTGAAAGACATTATGACTATGACATTTTTTTTAGTCCCTCAAGAGTTCATGTGACCACAATATGGATAAAGCTAGTTGCCCTTTAGCAAGGAGTCCTGTTTGACCATTTTTCCATTCTTCCTTTATATATGAGGGTCATAGAGTGCCTGAGCTTCTTTTTTAGCATCTTAGGCTGGGATCACACCAGTGCCCTGCGAGTTGGGTGCAGCGTGATTTCTGCTTGTTCTACCGGTTTTAGGTACTTCCGATTGACTTCTATTGGACTGTAGATTTTAATGAAGGCGCATAAAAGTTCTTTCATACCATTTCAGAAAATAAATGGTCTAATAGAAGTCAATAGTATCGCACCTAAAACTGCAGCTAAAACACAGATACAGTTGCCCTGCACCCAAACCACAACACACCAGTTTTTACTCAGCCTTAGTGTGTTGGAAGAAGGTTGGCTGAGTCATGCCTGTAAATAGGAAGCTCATCTGTTGGAAGTGGTAATTTACAAAGAAATGCAGAACAACATGGCATTTACACATCAAACAGTGTATAGTTTCTTCTTGCACTCAGCTCCAGGTCTCTGAATGATTTAGCCAGTACCTCTTCACTCTTTTTCTATGAGGCAGCATGTGCAGAAGGTAGTTACACCTTGTGATATTACAAGGCTGCCTAGTCCCAATATGGAACACCTGCTTAAAACCACTTTATTGTTTGTAGCAAATTGCTTCTGGAACCCTCCATTTGAGGCAATATACTGTAGCAACTATGACAGTAGGACTTAAACAAAAGTTCTTTACTACTTACAAAAAAATGAGCGAGTTCTCCTAAGACCCCGTTCACATAGGCGCGACCCGACTTGCCGGGGCGACCTGTGAAGTCACGGTGCACAGCTCGCACCGCGACCTAGGAGCGGCCGTCACGGACTTCATATCATTGAAGTCAATGCAGGTCGCTCCAGGTCGCCCCAAAGAAGCTCAGGACCCTTTTTCTAAGTCGGAGCGACTTGTGTCGCTCCTATTAGAACGGGTCTACAGCTACTTTATGGCAGGCGACCCACGGCGACTTGTCAGGCAACCAGGTCGCCTGACAAGTCACCCCAGTGTGAACGGGGTCTAAAACTGACTTTGTTTTTCAAACTACAAAATAGAGAACTTGCACTGTGACTTCATGCTTTCCTCATCATAACAGTGCTCCCTTTTATATTCCTGAATATCCACGTATGCATTATCCCAAATTAAACAGTGCACTTAGTAAGGTTTTAGTTGAGAAATTTCTTGTAAAAGCAATATCCTCCCTGTATGTGATAAAAAAAAAAATCTATCTTAAAATGAATTGGGCCAAAGTACTTTTAGAAAAAAGTGATGAAAATGTAATGGTTAGATATTGCCAAAACAAACAAAGCTAAGAAATTTTAGTTTTACCCCATTTTAAAAAAAGGCCCGAAAGCGCAATTTTACCAAGCAGATTATTTAATTCCATAAAACCATTTTTTTTTTTTTTTTAATTTTAGCAGTTTAGATGCAAATAGCCCTCAGTTGTTTAAAATGATAGAAATAGCATCATCACACACAGAACAAACATATATGAATATATGAGATTGCATAAGAAAGATGAAAATGTAACTGTGTGTATCTGCCACTGACAATAAACTAGTGCATAACTTAATATGTCTACCTTAGTTGTGTTAAATTATGTATCACTTTGAAACCAAGAAGCAATGTTCCTGCTCTTGTCACAAATGTCGTTTTTAGACTTTTCTGAAATGCTCCTTTATTGATTAATCACTTGAAGCCAAGGTAAGCTGGTCCTAGGGTAATTTTCAAATTGTAAAATGTTCATAGAAGCTTTGTAGGCTATAATCACTAAATCAGTGAAATGTCTATCAGTCACTTATTTCACCTTTTTAAGTCTAGTAAAGACCATATGTATATTCACAGTTATTAGCATTAATGTAAACATCTCTAATAAAACATTTAAATTATTTTCCTTTTTTGCTTTGCCTTTCGATCAAACAATTGGACTTACTTCATGCCTAGTCCATCTGGATCTGCCCTGTCCAAGTCTTCCTTCTTAGGTCATAACATGCCTTACCCTGAACATGATAACTAGACCTAGGGGTGGATTTACTAAAACTGGAGAGTTTAAAATCTGACGAAGCTGTGCCTGATAGCCAATCAGCTTCTAACTTCAGCATGTTCAAGTAAACTTATTTAAAAAAAAACTGGAAGCTGATTGGTTTCTATGCACCACATTTTGCACTCTTCAGTTTTAGTAAATCAACCCATAATGCTAGTGTCAATGACAAATATTTAGATCCAGGAGCACCTCAGTGTTGATTCACTAATTTTCATTTGGTTAGGTCAGTTGAGGAGATTTGGATTTTATACAAGGATACCATTTTGAAGGATGCTGTGAAAGCCCTTCCAGGCTTTTCAAGGTCTGAGAAGACCTGCAATCAAATATTTGGAAACATACCATCTTAATACGGCCCTAGAACACACTGGAACCTATTTGCTCAATACTAGAATGGGAAAGGAAATCTGTAAGCTTTTAGCCAGCTGATTGTAAATGGAGTAAAAATAAAGGACAGAAATAAAATATTTGTACATATTACATTGTATCTAGTTGTAATCATTAAATTACATTGATAATAAAATTGCATGATCTAATGTTTACTGAAAAGTTTGAACTGTCTTTTTTTTTAGTTGAATATATTTTTGTAGAGGTACAATTGAAAAAGAATTAGAAAACAGAATGCCCAACAAACACATTGGCACCAGAAATATAGCAGTGTATAACTATACAAAAAAAAGCCAGTAAAACAAACGACCATCAAGTCAAAGGGGCGCATATATGTTGCACATCCCAGGAAGAAAGGTGTGAGAAAAGTAGCAAAGAAGGGGGAAAAATGCAAAGGGGGAAAGAGAGGCCTGCGGAGAAGAGGAACCAAAGGGGTGGGGGGTCGTGGAATGAGGAAATCCCTTGGTCTTGGCACGCTCATTCTCAAAAGGACATTGTATATCATCTGTTATGACTAAATTAGTAGAAGAGAAACTATGTCAATCAGGTTTAGACATAACTTCTGAGTAGGCTGAAGGGTATGTAAAGGCGAACCAACAAGCCCATATTTTATGCGCCTTAGTGGCCATATCACAATATTCGTATGTAAGGTCTTCCATGTGGTATATATGGTCCCCTACTTGAAGCCATTAGCTGTTTTGTTGATTGAATAATTGTATTGACGTTTCATCTGTAGAGTTTTTCTGTGATTTTTGTTTCTGACCTTGGACAAGCGAACATGCATACCATGATGCATCCCATGAAATACTAAGATTTGCTTTGTATTGTAGGGCTAATTTGCTTGGTATATGTATAAAGAACTATGGATGAGACTGCTTTCCAACCTGTCTCCTGGACATTGACATCTAAATTTACAGCCAAGTGGTCTTCAGCATGTGCCAATTGTTTAACAATTAGGCTTTATGTTAGGTTCCTTGGGGAACTATCTCATGTTAAGCAAGGTTATTGCTTACAAAACCAAATACTTTTTTTTTTAAGCAACTTTTTTTTTTCCGTTGTAGAGCAGTGATGGTTTATACATGTTTACTATAAGGCTTTATGTGTTTAGCTATCTCTGATATGCAGCTTTCAGTTTCTGGCTTTCAGTTAATAGGAGTCTGCTTGCAAAGCCTCTTCTCACAGCAGACATCTAGTTCTAACTTGAAAATAAGAGGCTTGTCTCAAGAGGACAGCCCCCATATTGTGGGGTGGAGTATATTCTAATCCTAAGCATTGTTTTTTCCTCTCTCTCTCTCTCTTTCCCAATCTCTCAGTCTATTTCTAAATAGCTGGGGATGAAATAAATCAAGAGGGAGAGCTGTCTTTGTTTTATGTACTAGGCTTTGCAAGGGTAGAAATGTAACTGAGCTGAAAATGAAGAAAGACATAAAAGGATCCCAGCTCAAGGAGGTCAGATCCATCACAAGCTTAGCATCGCCTTCAAAGATGCCTGGGACAGGTGGCAGTTCAAGACAATCACTAGAGAAGCATCCGCTTGCTCTGAGATAAGGGATTCTCATAGAATCCTGCTATCGGGTCCCAGTTTGCTTTGATGTACAGCATGCTAGCAAGACTTCTGGGAGCAGGTTGTAGTCTCCCTCAGTGATATGCTTCTGCTGTTCTACCTTTTAAGGTCTTATTGCAGCAGTCCTGGAGGATTAATCTTGTTTGAATTTTACACATAGAGGTTTTGTCTCTGTTCTGAGCTGGGGGCCTCTGTACCACCTGTGCATCTTGCCAGTGGAAGAATTTTGGCTTTATAAACAACGACAGTAACAGTGTTGATATACTGTTTAATACAGTTGTAAAATAAGCTGGCTACCCTCACGCTGCATATTTCTATACGTCACCACTAGTAACGTTCAGCACCACAAGTAATGTTTTGGGCAATGGACACAGCTCAAGTATTGGCTATTGGAACCTATAATGTAGAATAATTACATATACTGTACTATATATCTATAAATATATATATATATATATATATACACACACAGTGTCTCACAAAAGTGTGTACACCCCTCACATTTTTGTAAATATTTTATTATATCTTTTCATGTGACTTATCATATCTTTTCAACACTGAAGAAATTACACTTTGCTACAATATAATGTAGTGAGTGTACAGTTTGTATAACAGTGTAAATTTGTGGCCCAGGTCTCAGCTGGGAGGGGAGCATGCTCTGCTTCAGTATGTCACAGTGCATATTGGCATTCATGGTTCCCTCAACGAACTGTAGCTCCCCATTGCAAGCAGCACTCATGCAGCCCCAGACCATGACATTCCCACCACCATGGGCAAGACACTCTTGTCCTTGTACTCCTCACCTGGTTGCTGCCACACATACTTGACACCATCTGAACCAAACAAGTTTATCTTGGTCTCATCAGACCACAGGACATGGTTCCAGTAATCCATGTCCTTAGTCTGCTTGTGTTCAGCAAACTGTTTGCAGGCTTTCTTGTGCATCATCTTTAGAAGAGTCTTTCTTCTGGGACGACAGCCATGCAGACCAATTTGATGCAGTGTGTGGCATATGGTCTGAGCACTGACAGGCTGACCCCCACCCCTTAAAAATCTGCAGCAATGCTGGCAGGCACTCATATGTCTATTTCCCAAAGACAACCTCTGGATATGATGCTGAGCACGTGCACTTCGTTGGTCAACCATGGTGAAGCCTGTTCTGAGTGGAACCTGCCCTGTTAAACCGCTGTATGGGTCTTGACCAATGTGCTGCAGCTCGGTTTCAGGGTCTTGGCAATCTTCTATAGCCTAGGCCAGTGATGGCGAACCTTGGCACCCCAGATGTTTGGAACTACATTTCCCATGATGCTCATGCGCTCTACAGTGTAGTTGAGCATCACGGGAAATGTAGTTCCAAAACTCTGGAGTGCCAAGGTTCGCCATCACTGGCCTAGGCCATTTTTATGTAGAGCGACAATTCTTTTTTCCAGATCCCCAGAGAGTTCTTTGCCATGAGGTGCCATGTTGAACTTCCAGTGACCAGTATGAGAGAGTGAGAGTGATAACACCAAATTTAACACACGTGCTTCCCATTCACACCTGAGACCTTGTAACACTAAAGAGTCACATGACACTGGGGAGGGAAAATGGCTAATTGGGCCCAATTTAGACATTTTCACTTAGGGGTGTACTCACTTTTGTTGCCAGTGGTTTAAACATGAATGGCTGTGTGTTGAGTTATTTTGAGGGGACAGCAAATTTACACTGTTATACAAGCTGTACACTCTCTACTATTTCTTCAGTGTTGTCACATGAATAGATATAGTAAAATATTTACAAAAATGAGAGGGGTGTACTCTCTTGTGTGAGATACTGTATATATATATATATATATATATATATATATATCCCGTATATACTCGAGTATAAGTCGACCTGAATATAAGCCAAGGCCCCTAATTTTACCACAAAAAAGTGGAAAAACGTATTGACTCAAAAATAAGTCTAGGGTGGGAAATGCAGCAGCTACCGGACCCAACTGGACCACCACAAGACACAAAACAGGTGCTGCGGGCATGGTACAGGAAATGGCGCAGGTCATGGTATAGGCATGGCTCAGGTCATGGTAAGGGCATGGCACAGGTCATGGCACAGGTGATGGTACAGGCATGGCACAGGTCATGGTACAGGCATGGCACAGATAATGGTATAGGCATGGCACAGGTGATGGTATAGGCATGGCACAGGTCATGGTAAAGGCATGGCACAGGTCATGGTACAGGAGATTGTATAGGCATAGCACAGGTGATTGTACAGGCATGGCACAGTATGTACAGGCATGGCACAGTAGATATAGGCATGGCACAGTATGTACAGGCATGGCACAGTATGTACAGGCATGGCACAGAAGATGCAGTACAGACATCCTCCTGCACCATGCCCGCAGCACTGCATGAGGAAATGCAGGGGCTGCGGAGGAGTCTCACTTACCTGTCGGTGAGGCACCTTCGATTTAAAAATCGTGCCGCCCGGCGCCAATGCGTCCCCCCGATGCTCGGGAAAGCCCGTACAGGTTCGGCTATTCCTGGGCATGCGGCGCATGCGCGGCGACACGTTGGTGCCGGGCAGCGCCATTTTTAAAAAGACAGTGACTCGAGTATAAGCCAGGGGGGGCTTTTTCAGCATGAAAAAACATGCTGGAAAAACTCGGCTTATACTCGAATATATACGGTATATATATATATACAGCAGGGCTCAACAAATCCCAGGCGCCAGGTCACAATTGCGACTAGAAATTGTGTCCTGGTGCATGGCCTTTCTCAACCCATTTACTGTTATCACCAGGCATGAGCATAGAGTGCAGGAGTTGCCAAACGATTTGCGTGACACATAGCAATCGCTGGGAATCTCCCGTCGACTCCCTCCTCCTTCGGCCACATTGGCCATCTCCCTATGGTCTTTTTTGTTTCTTTCAAGCAAGGCCCTCCCCTTTACTGAGTGCTAGTTGGATGGGCCGCGGGATTCCCGCCTGTGATTGGCCTCAGCAGCTGTTAGTCAGGCAAGACATCAGGTGGCTGGGCTACATGCGGCTTTTGCTGCCTTCGCTTTTGGCTTGGCAGTCTGGTCTGGACGGCGGTGGATCGGTACCCTGTCAGTTGCTGACCTCATTGCCAGTGGTGGTGGTGAATGTCTCTTCCCTAGCCTGGGACATGGAGCTGTGTGAGAGGGGGCATCCCAGGGAGAGGTTTGTCTGGTGTAGCTCATGTTGGCTGCATTCATTGCTCCCCTCATCTCTGATCTGACCACCCCCCCTCACCCCCCAGGCTCCTCATTGTTGTTAGGGTGAGGAGAGGAGCCTGGCCTGGGCAGCTGTCAAAGCTCTTCTCCGATCTCCATGCTGCTGGCTCCCCTGTGTGTATATGTCCTTTTTGGGAGCCTTGCCTCTAGCTGGTCTCTCCCAGGCTAGAGGAGGAGGTTGTGGGATGGAAGGGCAAGGCTGTCCTTTACTTGCTGGATCATTGGTCAGAGCAGGCAGCAGCCTATGTCCATGGGGGAAAAGGATGCAGTTCTAGTATTGATTTAGGACAATGTGGTGTTTTATATTAGCGACCCCCCCCCCTTTTTCCCCCCACTTTGAGACCAACGGGTCTCTAAGAGGGGTTCACTTATATAAGGTGTGTTCCCACACCTCAAAAAATGAAAAATTCTACAAATGCAGCGCAACTTCTCCCTTATAATTATACTGACTGCTGCCCGCCCGTCCACAGTACAGTTAATGAAGACAGGTGGCACAAGCAGGCTGGATAACGTACATGTGCATCATCCTGCCTGTTCCGGGTTAGGGGCACACATGTCGGCGCTCCCTGCTGATCTATGCTGACACTAGTTACAGCGGGATTTTGTCAGCAGGTCCTGGCCAATGATTCAAGCCTGAGACCTGCTGATTGGCTGTAGCCAATCACAGCACAGAGTCCTGTGTTTACAAACATACAGGGCTCTGTACACAGATCAGTGATCTTTGTTAAAAAAAAAAAAAAAAAAAAACTGGCTCCTAACTTTCCTAGCTGGCTCCTAGATTCAAAGCAAATTCGTCAAACTTTGATATACAGTATATATAAGTGGGGAGTTCAAATGTCACAAACATTTTAAGGGAGCCATTGAGTGCAGTGAGGAGCCAATGAATGATTCCACCCACCAACACTAAAACAGTTATTGGTGGTGTTGTCATTTTATAAATAAATGCTCCCTCACTTTCAGTTTACACTGAAGCTTTAAAGAAAACTCTCCAGAAGTTAAAAATGCTTGTTAAATTTCCCAAAGTATCCAGTGCACAACACACTTGGTTCCATTCAAATTTGTGCAGGGGTTTTTAAATGAAAGGACATTTTTGTTTCTGTCAGTGGTGGCTGTAGCTCTACCCCAGGTTGAAGCCCAAATTATGGGCACTCCTATGGGGGGAGATTCAGTCAGCCCCAAGGCCACCTTGCAAACTCTTGTGTGGGCACTCTATCATGCCCCATGTGCGCTGTCATTCTGAGCTATGAATAGATCCTGTCTTTTCATTCAGCATTGTCTGATAGCAGTGGGTTAGGGACAGGGGCAAGCATCTCAACCTCACCGCTCAACACCCACTGAATGGATGTGCACTGTTCCCTAGGGGCTCTAAAATGTCTGCTATGGCTTCTTCTTTAAGTGTAATTTCAGTCAAAACTTTTTTTTTAATTCCTAAAGAGTAACATGGACAGAAGTAAAGATATTTTTTGTTAGTGGAGTAGGGGAAGGTTAGAACCCCTGTCATATTTTATTGCTGCCTGTGTACCTGCTGCAAATTTTCCACTCACTACCTGTCTGGTAAAACCATTACCACTGAGACAAAAAAGTTAGGGAAAATTTCTCTAGCGGTATAGCAGTAAAACCCAGACAGACAAATTCTTCCCCGCTCTGTCCAAATTATAAAAAAAAAGAAAAATAAGTTTTAAATCAACATAAACAACATAAATCATTAAGGTAAAACTGCCAATGCTGACCTCTCCTGAAAATATTAGTTATCTGACTGTTATGTTGATCCAAAAGTTTTTTTGCTTTTTTGATGCTTTTACAAAGAGTTAAGGGTTCTAACTGCCCACTGACTTGAAGCTAGAGAAAACTAACATTCTTAGAAGAAAATGACTGCCTATTTCTCTCATTACACTTTTCCTATAAAATATTATAGCCCAAATAATCCATATAGAATCAAATGATACCTGCTCTGATCAGAGGTCAGCAATTTACAAACCTTTTTTTTCAAGAGGAAGTAGAATTGTTTTTTTACAAGTAGAAGTTGTAACACTGTCCCAACAAAATAGCCCAGAACATCTTGTAGTCAGGTCACATCCACACTACAGAATACAGATTTTCAAATGAAAATTATTATTATATGCAGATCATTACTGTATTTAGTCATTCCACCCTGTCCTCTCTATGTGTCTTTTTTTTTTTCTTGTGCTTAGATTTTATGTTCCATTCGTTTTTACTTTTTTTTATTTTTTTTTACAGTTAGACATTAAAACATTGAATAGACTATCTGAATATTTGAAAAGCCTTTGCAGTAAAGTCTATTACTAATATGCCTGATGCTGTACATTCAGCACATCAAACAAAACACAGAAGCGTCCACTTCAAAGTGCTCCCAGATCAATTTTTCCTCAAGAAAAATGCCTGTATCCTGGAGAAAGATGAGAATTAAAGAGAAACTGTCAGGATAGCTGTTACCTGGCATAGCCAAGGCCCCCATCCAGTGGTGAAGGTGACCCTTAGAAGCAGCTGCGGAATGCTGCCATATAAGTCATGCAAACCCTTTGTGTTCCCTTTGAGTGAAGTCGTTTTAATACATCTAAACTCTGTGGGCATTCTTTACATGTGGACAACTGCTTCAATACCTTGTTATATACAATTTGTTTTGAGTTTTTTTTTTTTTTTTATGTTGATTAGACATTCATTTTTAGGTTGCTATTGGATAGTTCTGATGGAGAAACTCAGAAGTTTATTTCTGTAGTATAAACCCAGAATTTTTTTTACTTTTTTTTCAATACTTTTTATTGAAAATTTATATTTTGTCATAACTTGACAAAATGCACACAATTACTGTCAGGCAGTTACATATAGGTCAATGGTATGCAGAAGTGTTTACATAGTTACATAGTTAGTGAGGTTTAAAAAAGTCCAGTCCAGTTCAATTTTTGATGAGTGTGCGTGTGTTTATGTCAATAGTACATTGTGTATGTTGTGGTTGTTAAGCTGCCCATCTAATTGTTTTTTGAAACTATCCATGCTCCCTGCTGATACCACTGCTTGTGGAAGAGAATTCCACATCCTTACCGCTCTGACAGTAAAGAACCCTTTACACAGTTTAAGGTTAAACCGCTTCTCTTCTAATTTGGTATCTTTTTAAATTCCCTTTCGCTGAAAAGTTTGTTCCCTATGCTAGGGTCGCCAGTACAGTATTTGTACATTGATATCATATTCCCTGTTAAGCGTCTCCTCTCCAGAGAGAATAAGTTCAATACCTGAAGTCTTTTCTCATAGCTGAAGTCCTCCAGTTCCTTTATTAGCTTTGTTGTGCTTCTCTGGACTCTCTTCAGTTCCAGCACATCCTGTCTGAGGACGGGTGCCCAGAATTGAACGGCATGCTCAAGATGCGGGAGGACCAGAGTCTTGTAGAGTGAGAGAATTATCGTTTTATCTCTGGAATGACTCCCCTTTTTTTTACATGCCAGTATTCTGTTGGCTTTGCTTGCAGCAGGTTGGCATTGCATGCCATTGCTGAGCTTGTCATCTACTAGGACCCCCAGATCCTTTTCCATCATAGATTCCCCCAGAGGTTCACCTCCTAATTTGCGTTGGTATTTTTGGCACCCAAATGCATTACTTTACATTTTTCAACATTAAACCTCATTTGCCATGTTTTTTCCCACCCCATTATTTTGTTCAGGTCTTCTAGTAAGGTTTACACATCCTTCGTAGAAGTTATTGCCCTGCTTAGCTTAGTATCGTCTGTATATACTGAGATTGAGCTATTTATCCCATCCTCTAGATTGTGTATGAATAAGCAAACAGGATTGGTCCTAGGACAGATCCTGGGGGGGCCCCACTTTCCACACCAGGTAATTCAGAGTACTCACCATTTGTCACCACCCTTTTGGACTCGCCCTTGAAGCCAGTTTTCAATCCAGGTACTTACCCTATGGTCCATACCTACGTACCTTAGATTGTACAGTAAATGTTTGTGGAGAACTGTATCAAATGCCTTTGCAAAATCCAGATAGATGGCAACTCACTTCTTCATAGAAGGATAATAGATTGGTCTGGCATGAACGATTCTTCAAGAATCCATGCTGATTACTACTAATGATACCGTTTTCATTACTAAAATCTTGTATATAGTCCCTTATCATCCCCTCCAATAGCTTGCATACTATTTATGTTAGGCTAACCGGTCTGTAGTTCCCAGTGATATATCTCGGCCCTTTTTTAAATATTGGTGCCACGTTGGCTTTTCTGCAATCAGCTGGTACCGTTCCCATCAGTAGACTGTCCATAAAAATTAGGAGCAATGGTCTGGCATTAACCTGGCTGAGGAAATTGGAAAAGAAAGAAATGTTGGACTTTATTGGCACTATAAGTTAAAATTGTATACTTTATTAAAGGATCATTTAACCACTTTACCACCGGAGGATTTTGCTGTCTTCCGTCCAGGCCACTTTTTGCGATTCGGCGCTGTGCGACTTTAACTGACAATTGCGCGGTCGTGCGACGCCGTACCCAAACGAAATTTACGTCCTTTTTTTCCCACAAACAGAGCTTTCTTTTGGTGGTATTTGATCACCTGTGCGATTTTTACTTTTTGCGCTATAAACAAAAAAATAGCGTTTATTTTGAAAAAATAACAATATTTTTCACATTTTTTTATATGAAATTCCCCCCCAAAAAAATGTAAAAATCAAATTTTTTTTAAATTTTTGGCCAATTTGTTTTATGCTACCTATGTTTAGTAAAAAAAAATCGCAATAAGCGTATTTTGATTGGTTTGTGCAAAAGTTATTGCGTTTACTAACTAAGGGAAAGATTTCTGTCATTTTTGGTGTTTTTTTTTTTAACGCGTAATGGCGGTGATCTGCGATTTTTTTTTGCGGGACTGCGACATTGCGGCGGACAGATCGGACCCTTGACTGACATTTTTGACACTTTTGGGGGTACCAGTGACATTTCTACAGTAATCAGTGCTATATATATGCACTGTTACTGTAAAAATGACACTGGCAGGGAAGGGGTTAATTTTATTGGAGAGGGAGGGGTTAATGTATGCCTGGTGCTTACTGACGTGTGGGGGGGGAGGTGACTGTGTGACAGAAAGACAGATCGGATGTCCAGCTATGCTGAACACTCCGATCTGTCAGTCCCTGTCACTATGAAGATCCGCCCGCTGTGTTTACACACAGCGGGCGGATCTCCAGACTCGATCCCCGACGATCGGGGCAGAGCAGCGGCAATCGCCTCCTCCGCTGGCCCGACTCCCGCTGTGAATGAACACAGCGGGAGCGAGCCTCCGGCGGCGCGCGAGCGCCGCCCACAAGGGGCGGAGTCCAGCGACGTAGGTCTACGTCGCTGGACGGGATCGCGGCACTTTGCCGCAGTAGCCTCAATGTAAGCGGGGCTAAAGTGGTTAAAATTGTGACAAAGAGACAAAAACAAAAGGGCCACAGCTGCCAATTTCCTATACTCACTGGGATGTGGCACTTATACATTTTTTGCGCCTAGGCGTACTGCGGCCTGGTAGCGCAATACACAATTCATTGAACTAACCTGGCTGAGTTCCTTAAGGACCCTTGGGTGTAAGCCATCTGGTCCCGGTGACCTATTTATGTTAAGTTTTCAAGTCTTTTTCTGAATCTGTTTTATGTTAACCACGAGGGTGCGACTTTACAGACATTAGACAGTATCAGATTATACATTATGTACTGATGTGTAGTCACAGAGAGAAACAGTAAATTCTTAATAGCACAGATGGTATACAGTATATAGCAGGAGCCCTTTCACTGCCTTCTCTCTATGAGGCTTTGCTTCATACCTGTCAGCCGTTCCTTCCTAAAGTCGTCTCTGGTTTCCATTTAAATGAAGACATTGTGTTGCCTGTTCTGTATCCTAAGCCTTTACATTCTTTGGATGTGGTTCGGGCAATCAGGGTGTACCTGGCAGGGACTGAATCATTCTGGAAATCTGATTCTCTGTTTGTCCTTATGGACACCCAGTAAGGGGATGGCTGCATCTGCTGCGACCATTTCCAGATTGATCAGAAAGACAGTGGTGCAGACCTATTCCATTAGGGGTCAAGATCCTCCTTTCCCTGTTAAGGCGTATTCTACGAGGGCGCTTATTGCCTTCTAGGCCTTCCGTCATCAGGTGTCAGTGATGCAGGTATGCAAGGTGGCCACATGGTCGTCTGTGCACACTTTAACGAAAGTGGATGTGTTGGCATCTGCAGTTGCTTCTTTTGGCCGCAAGGTTTTGCAGGCCGCTGTTTAGCCCTCTTTGAGGGTGTATTTGTTATTTTTGTCAGGTGAGCTCCAGTTATTCCTATTTAAGCTCTTGTTTTGCCTGGTTGGCTAATTTTAGCCTTTGGGAAGCGTGTTTTTTCTTGCTGTGTCATTCCCACCCCTCAGCTTTGACACTGCTTTGGGACGTCCCATTGGTCAAGAAGATATGAAGCTGTGTCCATCAATGAACGAAAGAGAAATTTGGATTTTTGTCTTACTGTAAAATCCTTTTCTCTGATGTTTATTGACGGACACTGCACCCGCCCCTCTATTGAGTTGGGTTTTATGTTCTTCTGACACTGCTTGTTACAAAACTGAAGTCCTATAGAAGGAAGTGGGAGTATACCCCCTGGAATTCCCCTATAGGCGTGGTCACATTTTTTTTCCGCCTGGTGTCCTACTCCTATGGAGAGCAGCATAAACCCATCAGTCAAGAAGATATGGAGCTGTGTCCATCAATGAACATCAGAGAAAAGGATTTTACGGTAAGACAACGTTTTTCATGCTTGTTCCAGGTAAAGGGCATAAAGTATTGAAGCAAAATGAATCATAGTATTGGCAGCCTCCATGTCTCTCTCTGGTCTCCCTTGCGTTCATATACAGTCTTTTACTCAACTGTTTTCATTGAATTACAATGAATTTGTTGCATGCTGGTTTGGTTAACCACTTGACCTCCAGAAGATTTACCCTCTTTCATGACCACACCATTTTTTTGTGATACAGCACTGCATTACTTTAACTGTCAATTGCACAATCATGCAACAGTACCCTGCTATAAAACCCTTTCAATAAAAAAAAAAAAAAAATCTTCATAAACTTAGGCCAATATATATTCTGCTACATATCTCAAACTTTTTTTTTTAAATTTCTTTTTTTTTTATACTAGTGCTGGTGCTGATCAGCGACTTATAGCTGGTCTGCGATATTGCGGCGGACATTCTGACACTAACTGACACTTTATGGGATCCAATGACACTAATACAGTGATCAGTGCTAAAAATATGCACTGTCACTGTGCTATGACACTGGCTAGGAAGGCGTAAACATCTAGGGCGATCAAAGGGTTCAGTGTGTGCCTAGCCAGTGTTTTTGTGCACTGTGTGATGTTTTTACTAAGGAATTTAATGGATTTTATTCCCTGATATACAGGAAAACAACATTCATCACTTCCCCCTGTCAGGATGGAGCATTGCCTTGTTTACATGTGCAGAGCTCTGTCCAGCCTCTCTCCTTGACGATCAGCGGGTGACGGCGGTTATATCCTTTGGCCGGCACCCGCTGATCAGCTTCTGCTGTGACACATCAGAGCAGTGGGGGCAAGCCGGTGGAATGTGCTTTTGCCCCCTACCTGGAAGTATAGAATCACGTGTGTATATATATATATATATATATATATATATATATATATATATATATATATGATTCTGCACAGAAAGGCCACTCTGTAGCAGTAAATCTGCTATAGGGCGGTCGTTAAGCGGCCTATTGTTTAGCAGAATTAATGTTTACACTGTTTCTAAGGGCAGTCAGTGTATATTTAAAGCTTAAAATGTCAATTCGGTATCAAATGCCTTGACAAAATATGTTTCAGTAAAGCCCAACTTTAGTTAAACCTATTTTTATCTTGAAACATGCATGGAATGGTAAAATCTCTGTCAGGTTTTTACTGCTGTCTATACACTTTTAAGGAGACTTCCCAAAAAGGAAGTGAGGGGAAAGTTCCCCAGCAGAGACACAGACAGTAGTAACACTCAGACAGAAGTTCCAATCTTCCTTCACTCTAGTAAGATCTAGACATAGATCTGATATACTGCTTTGTGTACTGGGACCACATTAATTATTCTGTATGTTGTCTAGTATTGTGTTTCTGACTACATAGATACTATGTATACTATATATGTTGGTATGTTTTAAATCCAGCTCCAGGAACGTAAAAATGATCCCTTGCATTGGGACTGGCCCCACACTGCAAGGGTGAAATTGTTAGTTACCTCTTGGTAAAAAAAAATTAAAAAAGTTCCCCTGCAGGTTAATATCATAATATGCTGGCATGCACCACATACTAGCACATTGTGGCAGACTTATCTTAAAGCAGATCCCTCCAGCTTCGCACTGTCACTGCTGACAGGGCTTTCATCTTCACCCAGTATTCCTTTCAGGTTTGCATGGCCATTTCAATGGCATGGTAGTTACGATTGCGGCACAACACATGCGCTGGTAAAATCACCGGTTGCTACAGATGTGAATATCTCTTAAATGGTGCGTGTTTAGGAGATATTCATTGTACCTACAGGTTAGCCTTATTATAGGTTTACTTGTAGGTACAAGTAAAAAAAGTGGATTTTACTACTGCTTTAAATGTTCCCTTATGTTTAGGAGATGGGAAAAACAGTTTTACTTACCCAATCCTTCGCTCCTGCCAAAGCCATCATTCCCCTATGCTCCAGCGGTGAATTCCTCAGTATCTTCACATCCAATGCAGATCTGTGGACATTGCAAGGAACTCAATGATGTCAAAGGACCAGTGACTGCCAGAGTATAGGGGGGAAGAAGCAGCAGGGACTGGTCTTGCAGTGCCGATGAGCCTGCAGTACTGGAGGATCTGGTAAGTAAAACAGTTTTTCTTGTTGGAACAGGTGCATCCAAGTTACTACCTCCTGTGTAATGCATGGTAAGCCTTCAGAATACAGCACTCAGTCTGGGAAGTCTTTGCAAACCTCCATGTACAATCCATGCAAAAAAGGGAGAAAGGCAGGTGCCATTGGTGTCCATTATAAGATTGTTTTAAATAATGCAGGTGAACAACAGTAAAAAAAAAACCAACGCGTTTCAGCCATCAGACCTTAATCATGGCTAACAAATAAGTGACACAAAGCAGTTTTTCTTGTTCCCTTAGACCAAATCGGGCATTTAACTCTTGCAGTGTGGGGGCAGTCCACCTGCAAGGGAGTATATTTACTTTCCCTGTTGTTCAGCTTTAAATAAACAACCATTTTATACATGTACTCTGTTACTTGCTGAAGCATTTCTATCTATAAACGTTTAAGTAAACCTGTCCCAGCTGAAGCTTGATCCTGTGTACTGGAAGTGGAGCTTTGTTCCTATGTTACACTCATAATTCAACAACATATTAGATAGATTGCTGGTCCCAGAAGTCATAATGAAATAACCTTCATTTCCTGCCGTAGGGAAATAAGAGCACAATCAAGGGTTTGGGCAGATCTCTCGATTAAACAAAGGACTAACTGTGCGCAAATTGCTTCATAACAATTTGTAAAGAGCCCACTTTATACATTTCTCTGCAGATGTAATAGCTGATATTTTTAATCACAGCAGCAGGACTGTAAATGCCTTCAGCATATGGCCCTGGCTGTGTAATTAGCTGCTACAAACTATTTTGATTTGAAATTGGCTTGATAAGTGTTCCTTGGCCTAATTGCCATGGGATACAATGTTAAAAATCAACTTGTTCTCACTTTTTTTTTCTCTTTTACATCCAGACAGTTTATCTAGAAATAATATTCTGGCTGCAATGTATGCACAAAAAAATATTTTCGACATTTATTACTGCTTTATATCCAGAATACAGACATAAGGAAAATGTATTATATTGTTTTGTTTTTTAGCTCTACTGTCTTCCTTAATGTTGTAAATCACAAATGTTGGCATTATAGATATCCTAGATTATAAAAATCTTCATATATACTTTAGCTATTGAAGTGTCCTGGTAGCCCAAAATCCTGGAGTGCACTCTTCTGCAAAACTTGACTTTGGATCTGATCTTCTATCTTCATGTTCCTTCACTAAAGTTGTTATTTGAATGAGTGCACTAGATTTTTTTTAACACCATGAGCTTTTAAAAGCATCTAAGCATCTAAAAAAGGGTATATGCAGGTGTTCTATCAGAAAACCCTACCCCATCAGAAATCCATACCCTCGTCATTTCTGGTTCAGATCAGCTTTGGATTCGTCATGCATCAGCTGTAGCCGCGTCACATGTCCTAGTGCGCATGCTCGGAATAGGTAGGGAAATTTGATAATATTGCAACGGTCATGCACACGTCCTAGTGCGCATGCACGGCAACGGGTCAGGAAGCGGGCAGGGAGATCTCTTGTAACAAATATCCATCCGATCTCCTTGCCCCACACTGCACTGACCCTACAATGGGACAATCTGATCTCCATGCCCCACACTGCACCGACCCGACAATGGGACATAGCCATCAAATGGACAGTGGGCATATTGTCCCATTGTCGGGTCTGTGCAGTGTGGGGCATGGAGATTGGATTGTCCCATTGTCGGGTCAGTGCACACTAGGACATGTGACACGGCTACAGCTGATGCATACAGCTGATGCATGACAAATACACAGCTGATCTGAAACAGAAATGACGAGGGTATGGATTTCTGATGGGGTAGGGTTTTCTGATAGAACACAGGCACCTGTGGGTGCTTGCTTTCAGTTCCTGGTATGAATTTAATTTATTTGAAAACACTACCAGTTTATTTTCAGCATATGTGATAAATAATGGGTGCGCTAAAACAATGTTAATATCCAAACATAAATTGCAAACAAGCAAAATGGATAACAGGTGAATGGTGTGTTTATAAAGTCCAAAACATCAATCTTAAGTGTCCATAAATTATAAAAATAAAATTGGTGCTCAACAGCAAAGAAATGTCTTCAACTTCAGTGTAATTAACACTCCGGGGCTGCAAACAGCTGTGAGCTCCCGGTGTCGTCTTCTTCGTTCTCTGAGCTCCAGGAATAGAGTGACCGGAGCGGAGGGGCCGCTCTGGCAGGAGGAGACAGGTCTTCTCGTGCTTTCTTGTTCCGGTACTGTGTGAGGACCTTTATATGCAGATAAAAGGTTACTGGCCCATTGGTCACAGACCCACCCAGCTGCAGGTCAAGAGTGAAGGAGCCATTAGTGGATATTAGTGGAATCAAAAGCGCTTTCCATCTGCTGTTGAAAAAGGCACCCCTGTGTAGACAGTATACGGAGGAGGTGGAAGGGGATTTTAGTCCATCTATATGCGCCTTTCATCTGTCATCCGGTAAGGGACCATTTTGGGTGGTTCACGTGGAGTTTGGAAGCACTTACGTTTGCAGTGATCAACATATATGTTAATTTGTGCACACCTAATTTTTTCGATCTGGTAAGGAGGAATTTCACCTGGTGGTGGGTGTTAATTACACTGAAGTTGAAGACATTTCTTTGCTGTTGAGCACCAATTAGATTTTTATCATTTATGGACACTTAAGATTGATGTTTTGGACTTTATAAACACACCATTCACCTGTTATCCATTTTGCTTGTTTGCAATTTATGTTTGGATATTAACATTGTTTTAGCGCACCCATTATTTATCACAACTCATTTTATTTATTCAGGCACTGAATACAGGTAGCGGCTTTAACACACTACTATCAGCGCACCCTCACGCACATACTATATTTTCAGCATATATTTCATACATCATAGGTGGTAAAATTGGTGTATAAAATTAGATGGCAAACAATTTTTTTTCTAAATGATGTGCACTTACATGCTCATATTTTTCAATCATGTACTGTACATGATTATACAGTATTTGACAAAGAGCCTTGTCTCCAGAGTTAATTTGGCTACAGACATCAGTACTGAACAGAATCATTTTATAGTTTTTGGGTACCTTTGGATACACCAGGTAAAATATTCACTTTATGAGACATTTGGTAGTTTGATTAATTAAAATGGTCTAAAATGTTGGTCATATACAATATTTTGTTGAACTTGCACCTCCATTTTTCTAAACGTATGATTGGTTGTCAAACTTAGAATTCATTTTAGAAACAATTGTCTTCTTAGTTGGTCTACTGGGAGATGGGGGGGGGGGGGGTGCCCTTACACATTTTTATGATTATTTTAGCAATTGCAGGACAGAAGACTAAAGAGGTGATGTGCATACATTGTATGTCAATATTTAATTTAAGCCTGTCATAGTAATAAACTACTAAATCTGAGCTCATAGGTATGTACACATCTTTGTCATCTTAGTCATCTTAAAAGGGCCTAGGAGTCACCTGAAACCACATGCTAGTAGCAACATTTCAGAGAGTTAGCAATTGAGTTCCACATCAAAGTTTCACAGTTCAATCCAGTGCTGTAAAAGGCATTGGGATTGATATGCTAAAACAAGAGAGAGTTAAGTCTGGTGCAGCTCTTCATAGAAACCAATCGGCTTCCATTTTTTTTATTTATTTTTTGTTTAATTGAACATGCTTAAGTTAGAAGCTAATTGGCCACCATTCACAGTAAATAAACCCCATTGTATAATGTATTGGAGATGTATTTATGCTTTGGATTTTGACAATCATAGTGACACCTGGATATGAAAATAGGGGAATTGGGTCATTGGGACAGGAAGAAACTGAGCACAAAAACAAACCCTTACAGAACTTCTGTTGTTTGTATCTAAAAAAGGTATTGGCTATGGGTACACCATCCAAAACTGATACAACCCCCCCCCCCCCAAAAAAAAATGTTTACATGGACTTTATCAGTACCACATTGGAGGCACAAAATAAATCTTAGAATTCATAATTTGTGTCATTACTAACCTATTAAAACATGTTGGGCCCAATGGATCTAAAATACCAAAATAAAATGCAATGCAACATAATTATACATGTAAATACATTCCGTTCCTGCCCTATTTTTGTCACAACTATATATATATTTTACAATCACCAGCCACACCAGTAACTGCCCAGTGTGGATTGTTTTATAATGTAGTGACAATTAGGATGTCTTTCCAGAACATTGACCTGTTTCATAGACAAAGGGTTCTTTCTCAAGATGGAAGGGTATTTTATTGGCTATAAGTCACATAAATATGCACAATCCATCAGTCAGTAATAGTTAACAGCTTGGTTGGTTAGTACAGACGTTAAAAGTAGTCATATCAATGTAAAGTTAAGAGAAGCCAATCCAAAGACCCACCAGTTCCTTAAATAGTATGGAGCATATTGCCTAAAAGGCATTAGCCTACAGAGATGATACAGTGTGCATATATTGGGGGCATGCCCAACCTTTGGCACTCGCTGGTTGGCTGTGAAGTAATTTTTCACATGCAACAACGGATCACCTCCGGCTCCCCTTTCTCTCCTGTCCCATACTGGTTCCCGTGGCTATCGGCTGTGACCTTTGGCCACCCCGGAGGCATGCTGCCAGAGCAGGGATACCTTGCTGCTCCAGGGGAGTTCGGGAGACCGTATTGATTTACCATCCTACCGCAATACTACAGATATGCCTGTCATTTTACTGCAGTTAGTCTGGCGCCCCATTGGGTTCCCTTTTTTTATTCCTACAGAGTAATGCTTCTCTGTTTGGGGTGCTGCCACTAATGTTATGAAGCTGCCTTTTTATTTGAGCTTATATGAACTCTTTTATTATGGACTTATTACTTATGGCTTTGAAATTTTAGAAATCATAGAGTGTTCCTCATTTCTCCAGTGCCATTTTTTTCTATTGTTACAAAAAAAAAAAAAAAAAAGCTTTTAGTGGAGTTTTGCTTTAACCTATTGGAAGTGGACACAGGCTCTCTGGATTTGTGTTAAGGTATTGCTGTTCCATAACCCACTCATAGCGCTCTTTATAGGCAGTAGTTATCACATAGCTGTTGTGTGTACCAAACATCTTTCTTTCTGTTCTTTCTTTAGGAAGAGTAACCAGAACCTCTCATTCTTGCTTGTTTGTGAAACAGGATGGTAAAATATTTAGGTGTCTTTGCTAAATGTTGGCTGTGAAAATTAACTTGATCTTGTGAAAAGCCCTCTGCCATTCACACCAGATGAATGTTGATTGTATAAATTTAAGCTTGACTGTAAATGAACATGCATGGGCTATGAGATCATAGACTGCTAATGTAACCTGGCAGCTTCAAGCCAGAAGCATCATTTCTTCCATTCTCCGACAAAACCAGACCCCAAGCAATTCAAACAAGTTAAAACTCTTATACCATAATAAGACCTATCTTTGTTTGTGATTCCAGTTCCCCCTGCATGCTGGAACTATTCCTTTTGCAGCTGAAAGTATGAGTAAACCTGTGCATGTATCAAAGGGATGGGCACTAGACTAGAGCCAGAGTGTCAGTAACTTGCTGAGACAGAATACTGTGCTTCCATACTCATCCTAAGCACTTGTCAGAGGGAAGCTTTCCTCTTTAATGGTACATTAAAGGTTTCATACTCACCACTACTATGAAAATGCCAGCTGGAGGAATACATCCAGAAGAGTTTTGCATTGCATTTGATAAAGGGACCTGAGATAAAAGAATTATTAGAAAGGGACAGAAATTCACACAAAAGATTCAATGATCCTTTTGCTGTTTTACCAAAGAACAGTCTTACAGGTCTCCTGTATATGCATTAACACCTTGTTTGGTGCTGTCTTTATGAATTATTATATACATTCTGTAGAGCTTGTGAATATTGATGGCACAACGGTGTCGATTTTCTCTACTTGACAATTTCTGTCTCATCATCACCAATAGAATAGGAAGAAGACAAGCTCAACAGACTTCTGTTATTACTAATATCCCATATAAATGTGAAATGTAATAAAGTAATGTGTAAGCTAATATAGGTTACAATACAAATGTTCATTTTAGTCTTTAATGCCATCCTAAACCTTAAAACAAAAATGTAATATGTTGCTGCTTACCAATCCCTAGAATGTGGTGGCTGCATTTGTTTTTCTTTTTTCAAGCAAGTGCAGAAAATACCTGTCAATCTTTCCAGAATTGAACCATGGGTTGCATGAAAGAAATTTGCTTGATTCCCCCGTCAACACAGACAGTGTTGATGTGGGAATCTCTCCTGCCGGGCCATTGTCTTCTTCCGGCGTGGGGGGGGGGGGGGGGCGGATGAAGCTGTCCCTGCACGCAGTCTTCCACTGAAGACAGTGATTATCGCTAGCAACTATACCAGCACATAGCCATCATCACAAGAGATTCTGGCAGGCTGGTTGTACCCAAGTTGATCCAAGTTGAGAAGTGACTAGACAGAATCCGCCTAGATGTAAGTTCATCATCCTAACTATGTTCTTGAAATTAAAGCTGAAACAAGGCAAGCACAGTAGTATCACAGTATTTACTACACACATGTTATTCTAGAGATGTTCACAACTATGACATGGTACATACAGCTTTCAACCTAAAGCGGAGTATATTCCTTTTCGTTTTTCTTTCATTCTACCAGCGGGTTGGAAAAAAAAATAGATAGAGACCCGCATCAACACAAGTGATGTTAATTCAGGGATCTCTCCCTATTTTGACAGCGAGGATCCCCCCCGCCCATATGAACACACCATTGGCTGCAAGAGCTGATCAGATGCAGGTTTTCCAGCTGGACCATTCTACAGAAGCCGGCTTAATAACTGAACAGAACAGACAGTGGTACACACAGATTGAAATCCAGACGGTTCCTGCTGAACCGGACACTTTTCAGTCCACGTATACCCTGCTTAACACACTGTAGTGTCCAATCAAACCCAACTATAGGGGTAACTAACCTGTAAACAAAATATTGTATTTTCTCTAATGCTTGTTAGGTTTTCTTGCATCAGTTAGTCAGTGTGCGTTCAATTTTTATGTAGGAACCATATATTGTGAAGTGTGCATTGATATTGCTAAAGGTGACTGGTAAAAATCACTGAATGTAAACAAGCCATAGTGCATGGTAAGACTCTGTGTGCTCACAGATATGCATGCTGTTACCACAGTAAGCATACATACCCAATGTTATGCATAACAACTTGTGAATGCATGTTTTTATGAAAAATACACATATTTTGCATACATGTTCTTTGGTGCTGCTCTTTTCGATGATGCATGTGATCTTGATACCTTCGCAAGCAATCCTGGTGCTTATAACATTACATTTTTATGTTTATTTAATATTTTCATGTTTATATAGCTTAAAATGCTGTCATAAGGTGATGAAAATTTTGAGACGAAAGCAGTAAAGAGCTTTTGTACTTGCCTCTTCAGCAGTCTGTGTTTCCTATCATCACCCTATTCCAGCACTGCAGCCTCTGTCAGTCTTATCTGCTTTCAACACTTTTGACAGTACTCGATGTATGTTTACCCCACAGGTTCTCTTTAAGGCCTCATACACAGTAGACATTTTTATTGCTGCTCCTAGGGGCATCTGGCATCTTTTTCCTGCCTCTTAACTTCCCTACATGTTAGCATATGTGTCCATGCACGCATAGGCTTTTAAAGGAGTTTAGAGGCAGGAAAAAAAACCCACTGCCAGTGCGTCCAGGAGCAGGAGAGTTTTGGGAGAAAAAATGCTTGGCGTTTCAAGGAGATTTGGCAAAATCATAGGGCCCTGCTCGTTAGAGCTTACAATCCAGAAGGGAGGGTCACGTGATACAAAAGGTAATAACTGGGGGGGGGGGAGCTGATGGAGAAAGTAAAGTACAGTTGTTAGGTGTGGGCAGAATGAGCTTCTCTGAAGAGAAACGTTTTGAGGGATCGCCTAAAAGTGGATAGATGTGGGGATAGTCCAACAGATTGGTGTAGAGAATTCCAAAGGATGGGAGAGGTTTGGGAGAAGTCACGGAGGCGAGCATTGGAGGAGGTGACAAGGGAACTAGAGAGCAGGAGGTCTTGGGAGGAACAAATAAAACTATTTGGTTGGTTTTTTGAGACGTGATGTCGTTTGGGGTCAAGTTGTGGATGGCTTTGTAAGTTATTGTTTGTATTTTGAATTTAATTTGTTGGGTTAGGGGCAGCCAATGGAGGGGTTGGCTGAGAGGAGTAGCAGACATTGAGCGGTTTGTAAGGTGGATGAGTCTGGCAGCAGCATTCAGGATGGACTGAATAGGGGATAGCTTTTTAAAAGTAAACCAATGAGGAGGGAGTTAGAGTAGTTGAGGAAAGAGATAACCAGGGAGTGGATTAGGAGTTTTGTGGTGTCATTGGATAGGAAGGGTTGTATTTTGGAGATGTTATGGAGGTTGAGGCAGCAAGTTTTGGAAAGTGATTAAACGTGAAGCCGAAAAGAGAGTTAATCGTTCTGGACTGCAGCTAGCACCCTGTCATGCGGGGATGGGTTGATGGTTGTGTCATTGATCTTGACGTGGGGGTGGAAATATTATGAGCTCAATTTTGGACAGGTTGAGTTTGAGGAAGTGTTGTGACATCCAGACTGATATGCCAGTTAGTAAATTAGTAATGGGTGAGGAGACTTATGTTGTGAGCTGAGGGGTAGAGAGATAGATTTGGATTTCGTCAGTGTAGAAATGATATTGAAAGCCATGGGAGGATATCAGCTGACCCAAGGAAGAGGTGTAGATTGAGAATGGGAGAGATCCAAGAACATTGGGGAACCCCGAATGAGAAAGAAAGAGGAGATTAGGAAGTAGAATTGTAAGTGACACTAGAGGTGTGGTGGGATAAGTAGGATGAGAGCCAACCAAGAGCACAGTCACAGAGACCAAACAAGTGGAGTCATTAATGGAGGAGGGGGTGGTCAACCTTATAATTATATTATGCAGTAAGTCATACAAGTGGGTGGGGGGTACTGATCTAATAAGTGGACCTTGCATTTTAGGAAAAAGTCTCTTTTTTAAGAATACAGTTTATTGGGTTTTAAAGCACAGGACAGTTCCACAGTACAGAACCGTACCAAGAATGAAAACAGGGTAATAATTACTGCAATACAGAAGCAGGCACTTCAGTTCCATGGTGTTATGCCATCATTTATTAAAGTGGTTGTTAACCCACACTGCTAAGTTTATATAATCCTTTTTTTTCCTAATGCTAGGTGCTCCTGTCACTGTGTTTTATAAAAGAAAATGCTGGCTTTACCCGATTTCAGAGCACCGATCGGCCGTCCCAAAAGGTTTTTCAGCAGCAGGAGGGAAGGGGATGGACACAGGAGCAGAAAGCAGTGAGGGGAGAGGAGGACAGAGGGAGACAGAGGACAGTGCAGGGCTGCAGCTGATGGAGGCACGTACACTGACCACGGTGTTGGTGCTCAGCAGCCATGATAAACTGTGGTCAGTTTACAGGGGGAGGACAAAAACTGGCAGGATCAGCCAGGTATTTCAGGTGATACAGGGGGCCAAATTACACAGCACAAGCACTGTGCAGTATAACATGCTTTAAAGGAACAGGATCTTTATTTTATTTTTTTTGGGGGGGGGGGGGTAACACGCTTTAAATGAACCTCAAAAACATTCAATCCGCTTCAAGGCCTAGAGGCTACAGAATGACGCAGGGCTCAACAGAAAGTGTAGGATGGAGGCTACAGGAGCCAACACACAATCATATAGCCAGGAATAAAATGTGCATAGTTGTGAGCAGACCCGTGATTGAAGAAAAAAGAAAAGCAAGATCAAAGAAAAGATGGGAGTGGTTGAGGGCAGCATGGTAGAATAAGTCAAGAGGGGAGAACTCACGAGTGGGACCTCGCCAGGACCTCCAGTAGCTCAGAAGGCCTAATTAGAGGTGTCAAAGATATGGGTAAAGTTAGTTGATGTTGAGAAGTTGATCCAAGAAAACCACAATTGCAAAAATGTATAATATCAATCATAAAGGCTAGTGGTTAACTTCTCCATCCGCATGACTGAATTAATTTTCTGTATCGATTCCCAAACTGTTGGTATGATTGTCTTCTTACAGTGTCTAGGGATAACTGTGTGTGCTGCAGAGATGATACCCGTTTTTTAGGTCTAGCAAAGTCTACTTTATTGCACCATTTATGCATATTAGTCATAAAAACAGCCTTCTCTGGATGTTCAATGCATGCTGCAAAATAGGTTGGCAATATGTGCAAGCATTTGTGCTTTACTATATCTGTAAAGGGTTTGCTGAGTGCACAAATATTCAGATGCCTCTGTGAACCTGCAACACAGGTGAGACTATAGTCTTCCATAGTGATTTTTCACTGCACTTGTGCATTTTCTTCTGTAAAGCAGGCTCATTTTATCACGGGTCTGCTTTTAAAAGGTGCTAATATGCCTTTATATCTATAGATAATTCCTACATTCAACAAGCATAGTTTTACTCCATTGTTTATATTTCTATTAACCAGAAAAGATGATTTGAGCAAGAAGGGGGAAAATCTGTTTGATGTGGTTTTTAGTTCTGACCTTTAAAAAGCACATTCCACATACCTTTGTCATATGTGACCCACATAACTTTTCGAAGGCACCCTGACAGGCCCCTCAAATGCTTTAGCTGTAAGAAGGCAATATAAATCTTTTCATATAAACTGTAAGCCTGGGTTTAGCACTTGATCTATGTCCACAAGCTATGGATGTGCAATAATGAACCACATATTAGTCAGGATGGTACTACAAGCAGTAAAGGAACTATCAAAGAGCTAAAAGTTTACAGATGTAATAAATCTTGCAAAGGAATGCAGATTGTGTGGATTCTCACCTTAAACTTCATTCATATTTCAGATAGAAAGCACCACATGCTTCTGTTCCTTGGGATTTTTATCGGTTTGCATTGAGCAGATCCTCATCAACAAATTTTTAGAGTAGACAGGCCAGCATGTATCCACATAATCAAGGTAGTGAAAGGTAGAGAAGCAGAACTTGCAGTGCCTCATGTCTTTGCAATAAATATTTATCAATGCATACGTTGTCCTATACTCTGATTACACAAAATTGTTTCAAGAACTCTGTGCTAGTAAAAGATATCTAAACCCAAGTATAAAATGCAATATATTGCAAGATATAAAACTTTAAATGTGATGGTGGGTGCATTAGTTGTCTTTATTCAGAATTGATTCCTTTATCTTCACCTGGTCCTGCTAATAAGACACTTCCTGTCCTAGAGTAACCATGCCCACTGTATTGTAAAAGTGCAGAAGACTACTTTCCTGATTTGGACTACAAACAGCCCCCCCCCCTTCATAGCCTTGACACTTGTATAAGGTGTTATGCAGTTCACAGAAGATAGCCGGTAATAATAAAATTGTTTGCGATTTCAGTTTAGTGCACAGAAAGTTACAAGGGTACTGGATTTCTGTACTTGTAAAAAATGTACTTGACTTGAAAGAAGAAAACGAATGCAGCCCAAACATCTTAAAAATAAGCTCAAATGTAAATGTAATTTGTATTCTTGGATTTAGATAAACTTTTATTGTGGAGTGAACTGTTCTGGGTGAGATGTGTTACAACATGTTTGAATTTTGTTTTCATAAAATTATTAGATTTACAACTCATTTTGGAAATATTTTTGGCATTTCTAATTTGAATATTGCTGGCCTCATGTTGATTGGTTGCATTTGAAGGCTCAACGTGCTTAAAAAGTTGACACTTGAAATCACATAAAATTATCTCCTTTATTCTTTTGACACCTTGCCCGTATCAGTTGTATTTGGCAAAGCAGTTTAGCAACAATTTCTTAGCATTTTTGTGGGTGATTACAAATTAATAATATTACAGGTACTTATATAGCACCATCATATTACACAGCCCTTTACATATTGTTTATGCATTCACATAAGGCTCTGCCCTCAAGGAGCTTACAATCTAAGGTCCCTAACTCACATTCCTACATATACATACTATGGCCAATTTAGACAGGATCTAATTACCTACCAGCATGTCTTTTAAGTGTGGGACAAAACAAACCCAAACAGGCACAGGGAGAACGTGCAAACTTCAGGCAAGTAGTGCTGTGATTGGGATTTGAACGTACAACACTAGTGCTGCCATGCAAAATCAGTAACCACTTAGCCACAAATGATGAATAAGACTGATTTTATTAAATTTTGACCTAGGTTTCTTCAGGTATAATTTTTTTCCCATAGGCACAATATTGACATTACGATTATATTATGGTACAGTTACATTTGCAAGCATTGCAGCTATGGATAAAGTTGAAGATTAGGGTTTAGCTGTTTGGTTGGTGTGTGAGGTTTAAAGTGTTACTAAACCCCCATCATAAAATCTATCAATAAATGGTGTATCACATGCTGTTCATACTCACTCTGTCACTATGAGATTCATTTTCTATATTCTGCAAAAAACCTGGGTGATCCTGCTCCTCCCTATCTCTACCTTCTGTTCATGTTCCAGATTCATCTAGGGATTTTGCAACTGTGGTGGCAACTCTGCACATGCTCAGTTTTCAGTGAGTTTCTAAGCTGAGCATTTCCTCCCTATCACATCTGAGTAGCCCATGTGACTATAGAGTCACATATGTGGGTGTAAACACAGTGCTAAATGACAGCCCACACCCTTTCTCCTCCTCCATGCCCACTAACCAGCTTAACACAATGTGGGCAGGATAATACATGCAGATTGATGGAGAACTCACCTCCATCGTATTCTAAGACACAGGCCGGAGGGGCGTAACACAGCCTGTGACTGCAGAAATCCGGCTACACCATGTTATTGCCAAAAAATAATAAAGATTTGATTTCAAATATATATTTGTATGACAATTTTAAACAGCCTATTGATATTCATTTATTTTTACTCTGTATTCCAAAGGCTGTTTTTTTATTTTGAACATGTAACCAGCAGCAGAGTACTAGAAGCTCCTCCTGCTTATGTTTCCCTGCAGACAGACTAGGAAAGATATGGATCATGTGATAGCTGTTTATCGATTATGAAAAGGTTACTTAGATGTTTTTTTTTTTTTTATTAAAGAATTACAGTGCCATCATCCATATACAGAAATAGAAGGGGCAATGTAATTTAAACAGTGTGTGTTTAGTATTCATTTTAGGATATTTAGTATGCGGATTAAAGTTTAATTTGGCAGGGTTTGAGGTTAGGTTGAAGTTTAGTGATGGGGTTGAAGGTGTGGTTAATTTAAGGTTTAGAATAAATTAGGTATTTTTTTTTTTTCTTTTAACATCGTCATATAGGTTATAATGATTAGTGTCCATTACATAGAGGCAGTAAAACTGTTTATATGTAACTTACTGCACTAACTTTTAAAAGATGAAAGTACTTTAAAGGTGCTCTGTCTACCCTCAAAACAAATTCTGTCACTGATGACGCACCCCTTAAAAAAATATATATATATATTTTTATTTTATGAATTGCCCTTTCCATGAAAAATAAAATATTGGATGTCTTGCTTGCTGCAAAGGGAATTTTGGAGCATGAGTCATGCATTTATGTTTTTCTTGTGTGACCTGACATTTCCTTGGGGAACAATTTTTTGATTGTAAATTGTTATATGAAGTCTTTTTTCTGAAAAAATATTTTGTTGTACAAAATGTATTTATGTCACAAAGGTCTCTGGTTTTCCATATAATCTCTTTTCTTTATGCTATTCAAGTTTTTTTTTTTTTTTTTTTTTGTAAGACACCAAGATACCAGAAAATTCAGCTTTGATCTTACCTCCTTGCACAGTTTAGTGAACACAGGGCTTCTGGGATGGTAGAAACATTTCTGTTTAGTAATTCATCCCCATAAAAGACATACTAATGGGCTATGATGTTAGGCCTCTGTATATGTAATCAGTCGGTTCACAACTGACTTCAGTACTTTATTAACCATGTATATTGTATACTGCTTAACATATTGCATAAAAAAATCGGAAGACGAGCATTGTGAGATTTTACCTATAAAGACACAAAACACAGATCTAAAAGTATATTTTGCAAAAAGTAGAAGAGAGTTGAGTAACATTTTATTGAAATTTGGTTATTGCGTGTATTTGATGTTCTTGTAAAGCTTAACCACTTCAGCTCATTTTTGCGATTCGGCATTGCGTTATTTTAACTAACAATTGGGCGGTCATGCAACGCTGTATCCAAATACAATTGATGTCCTTTTTTTCCCACAAATAGAATTTTCTTTTGGTGGTATTGGATCACCTCTGCGGCTTTCAGATTTTGCACTATAAACAAAAAAAAGCAACAATTTTGAAAAAAAAACACATTATTTTTTTTACTTTCTGCTATAAAACATTCCCAATAAAAACATTTAAAAAATCTAATTTTTTTTTTATCAGTTTAGGCCAATTTGTATTCTGCTACATATTTTTGGTAAAAAAATCCCAAAAAGTGTATTTTAGTTGGTTTGCATAAAAGTTATTGCGTTTACAAAATATGGGATAGGTTTTTGGAATTTTTATTTTTATTATTTGTTTTTATTAGTAATAGCAGTGATCAGCGATTTTTAGCAGGACTGCGACATTGCGGCAGACAGATCGGACCCCTAACTGACATTTTTGACACTTTTTGGGGACCAGTGACTTTATTACAGTAATCAGTGCTAAATAATATGCACTGTTACTGTATAAAAGACACTGGCAGGGAAGGGGTTAATACTGGGGTGATCAAAGGGCTAAATGTATGCCTAAATGTGCTTACTAACTGTGAGGGGGAGGGTTCTGTGACAGCCACAGAGATCGGTGTTTGAACTTAGCTGAAACACACAATCTCACTGTGCCTGTGTGACAGAAGAGATAAACAAAGGAGGCGGCTCTCCTGTCAGTTTCTCTGAAGATTGCGGGAGGCCGGCGACGATCGAGCCCGCTCCTCCGGTGGTCTGGCTCCCGCCGTGTCCAATCACAGTGGGAGCGTGGCTCTGGCGGCCCGAGACCACGTGCACATAATCACGTAGATGTACGTGATTATGAGCAGCCGAGCTGCCCTGCCGCAGTAAATCTGGCAAGTGGTTAACAGGTTTTTTTTTTCACCTTAATGCATTCTATGCATTAAGGTGGGAAAAAAGAAAAAAAAACTTCTGTGTTCTGCTCCCCCCCCCCCCCCATATTTACTTGAGCCTGACCCCGATCCAGCACTTTGCATGAGAGCAGCAGCTCCCTCCGCTCTCAAGTGACTTGCTATAGGGGCGCTTGGTAGGGGGGGAGGAGCCAGGAAAACCGTCGGGGGTCTCTAGAAGAGGAGGATCTATGCAGGTAAGTATAACGTGTATTATTAAAAAAAAATAAACATTTTAGGTTTACAATCACTTTGAGGCTTTTCTGAATATAAATAAATTTAATACATTGAAATTATCACTGACTTTTAAATGATTAATCACTTTTTATGCTTTTGTAGCAAAGTAGTCAGGATTTTGATATAATTATAACTGACAAGTGTGGATGATAACCTCTGCAGAATATCATTATGTCACACGTTGGGCTAAGTGAAGTGTGAGCAAACAAACCTTTGAAGAAAGCTTTAGCATGTTCAGCATGTGATGCCGAAGAGTCAGACTGTTTACATAAGACAAAGGCTTCGCGCTCTGCCCTGCTCCTCTCAAGAGCTTGTATTCTGCTGCATGCAGTTTGCCTTGCTAATGATACAAAGCTGTTTGTTTGAAATATGTCGCTAAGCGTATTTAAATCGTGACTAGTTTAAACATTGAAGTCATTCAAATAAACTCAACATATGTGCTGCTTGAAGTGAAAGAAAGCTAGTTGGCCCCAGTTTACCTTTAGAAGGATCTGCAAGAAGCTGTTTATATTGTAACTCTTATAGAACGGATGTGCTAGGCCTACGTTACAACAAAGTGCCCGGGTTAAATCTTTCCCAGGGTCAAAAAAAAAAAAAAAAAAAACGCCAAACAAACATATGGAATGATTTTACCAAGATTAGCCTATTGAACTAAATGATACCTTTTAACAAAAGAAAATGGCTAAAATTCCTTTTAATTGGGATATGTCATAAAGGACGAAAATAGTGAGAGTGATTAGGCTATCAAGAATGTCGTTTTTCACCTGATTCATGTGGTATATGAATGCCAGGTAAGGGGCAAATGTTAATTGCCCTGCAACTAGTAAGTATGCAAAGTCAGGGATCCAAACAAGTGTGAGCACAGAGGTGTTTTGCTTGGTGCCAGTCTCTTTCACAAACCTGTGTAGATGGCTAAGGCTTTTTTTTGTAAGTGGAGTATTTTAACTGACTAGTGTGATTTCCCTTTTAAGTAGAACTCTTACAATTATGATATGTTGGAAAACAGTTAAAAGAATGCTGAGGATGGGATCTGCTTAATGTCCTGTCAGATAGGGGATTAAGTATATGAACTAAGGAATTTATTCTGAGAGAATGGAGGGAGTTTGAGGTGCAGCTGCCAAGATGAAAGTTGCCTGGGGAAGATGGAAATGGATGGAACACCATTAACTCATTAATTATCATAGAATTTTGGAAGTCACTTGTTACTTAAAAAGAAACCTATGCTGAGGAAAAAAAGTAGGCTACCATTACCTGGTAAAAGTTTTATTTAGTGGCTGTCATTCTATTAATGGCAGCAACAGTTGGCAACTAAGCGACTGCAAGCATTTGGCAACTAAAGTAGGATAAAAAAAATCAGAACCCCCAGTTAGCTTACTTATTCCAGGTCAGGGGTCACAAGTATTGACACTATTTACAGTAGACTCTGAATCATAACAAGGTATTTTTAATTGAACTGTTTTGCATTGATTACAATACTTATTTTCACTAGAGCATTGCTTATATATTTTGCGTAAAAATACAGATTGGTAAAGCCTAATGGTGGCCATTAGACTATACGAAAAATCGTTCAAACTCATTTTCAAAAAATGAACACTCCACGCCATGAGAGCAAACGATCGTGCCATCATGTAATGACTGATAAATCATTCAATGGACATAAATGAATCAGTTATTTTGTTAGTTTTTTCACATATACCTAGTGCAAACAGTTTGGATGAGAAACACATTAACCTTTCAATTTATCGTTCGTTTGGCAGAAAATTTACAAACTCGTCCTTCGTTTTTTTCAGCTCAAAAACGTCACAACTGATTCATGGCCATTAACTGGCCGAAAAATGAAAGAACTGTCCAAATGACTGAATTTCAGCTGATTTGTTGTATAATGTATTGCCAGCATAACTCCGGAATAGAGTGCTCCCCCACATCCAGCAGGAGACTGTTCCTGATGTCTTCATCTTCTCTCTCTCTCTCTCTCTCTCTCTCTCT